>NC_050577.1:115090847-115283347 GCF_011100635.1 Trichosurus vulpecula
AATCATGTATGGAATCAGATTTCACCTCTGACACTTAATAGCTTTGTAATTTAACTTCTCTGAGTCTAAAAGCAATATCTGTGCTACCTACTTATAGGGTTATTATGTGGCTCAAATAAAATGTGTAAAAAGTGATTTACCTTACAGATGTTAGTGTGCCATATAAATGTCAGCTATTATTTTTAAAAGATGACTAAGTTTACTAGGTAAAGGCAAAAAATAAATGGGGAGGGGGCGCAAGATAAGGAACTGGTCAATGACTTAAAAGGTCCAGGCTAAAAAATTAGTTGGGTTTTGTTTTGTTTTGTTTTGTTTTTTTTATTGAGATAGCCACAATTCTTTACATATGAATGATGAGGAAGTTGTTCACATGTGTTTCTTTGTGAACATTATCTACCTATCACATACCCAATATTTCTGTTATAAAAATCAGAATTAATATTTATGTAGGAGTTTGTGTGTGCTCACAAAATCATGATTTACTTCATGTGAGAAAACTGTATCATTCTGCTTTTTCCTACAGGAACATAAGCATTGAACTTTTTCCTTTTGATCAATATGATCCATTAAGAATAGAGTATAGCTCATACTGTTATATGAAATATTAATTACATAGCTTAGTTAGACTAATAGTGATTTTGAGTGAATTAATGAAAGAAAAAACATTGGTGTAGCACCTAACTATTTGTAAGCACTAGGATTACAAATAGAAAAAAGAAGAAGGCACCTGTACTACTGAGGGAAACAACACATAAAAGAAAGTTCAGCGCAAGGCTTATGGAAGAGCCAGAAATGCAGAGGGTCCTGAAGAAGGGTAGATGGGAAGCCAGCAGCTGGAGCACTGTACCTGGAGTGTGGAAGGCCTGGGAGCAGATTCTGCCTTAGACACTTAGTAACTGTGTGACTGTCACTGAACCACTGTCTGCCTCGGTCTCCTCACATGTAAATTGGGGGTGATAATAACATTTACCTCCCAGGTTTGTTGTGAGTATTAAGTGAGATTATATTTGTGAAGCATTTTGTAAACTTTAAAGAGCTATATGATCATATGCTAGTGATCGTTAGTGGTGGTGATAGTGGTAGTTCATGTGACATCATAATGGATCATCAGGATGGTAGATGGTAAGGCCTAGAGAACCCTAGGAGTCAGTGATAAAGCCAACAGGACCTCATGCTCCTTCATCTCATCAGAAGGACAAACTGCTCATTCCTCAGCCCAGAAGAGCCCTGGGTCTAGAGAACGGGTTGAGGAGGGAGGAATAGGAAAAGGGAGCGCTGAGTGATTGCAGGTCTTTCCATTGTCCTGCTGTCCTACATTTATTCTGGGACAGACTGGGCATGAGACCTCTTTTAAATGGCTACAAATCTTTAGTTTGTGTATTATCTCATAAAGCTGAAATTTGGCTAACATAGTAGAATTTGTTTTTACTGAAACCTGCTTTTGTTTTTACTCAAGATTTCCACACATTTCTCACTGGAACTGATGAGTTTTTCTCTTACTTGTTCTGACCATTAGGACATTCACTTTAAGATCCAGCCAGAAAAAAATTTCTTTGATTTTTCTTTGATCTTTTCAAAGGTAGGAAAGATTATTTACCTTTCTGGATGCCACTCATTTACAGGTAGACACAATTGAAGCTGGTAGGAGGGCTAATTAGAGTTAATTTTTGTCAGAGTGACCTGTCACATCGCTGAAATGTCCAGGAGGACTTCTATGATGTAGCTTTTTATTTCCCTTTTCATATCATGTTTGGAAAACTAACCATTTTAAAGACTTCCATAATCTTAGAAATCATATTAGAGGAGTTATTCCACATAAGAATGATAATACTCAACATGATTTCCCCAAAAACCTATGTATTCTTCCATGTTTAAGGTAATAGAGGAAATGCCAATAAAATTGAGGAAGTATGCTTACTTATTTTTCTCCTAAAAATTCATCATTTACCCTTTTAGTAATGGTCCCTGTCTTTGCATATTTAAAGCTATATTCCATTCATTTTTAAAAGCATCTCAAAGATGTGCTTGCTATTTCTAAACTCAGTATAAACTGTCTATGTTGCCTTAATTGGACCTAGACGATGTGATTGCAGATAGGTTTGTAAATGAGCACAGGAACCATGGGGAAACTAGAACTTCAGGAAGGATCCTAGAAATTATATTATCTCAGCCATAAGTAATCTAGCTCTACTCAATTATCAGAGTACTTTGTCCCTCATTACACTTTACTACACTTTTATAATCTATCTTCTATTACAGTTATCTGTGAGCTTGTCTTATTTTTCCTATTAAAGTGTACATTTCATGAGTGACAGAGACATCTTTTTTTATGTTTGCCATACATGTTAGGTTGGTAGATTTCAAGGAGCAAAACCTCATCACATTAAACTACCTACAAAGTTTATCAAATAATATACAAATGACATACTTTAAAGAAAAAGTATACAAAATACATGAACTTCCATTTCATTGCCATCCTGGTTTCTCCTTTGGCCTGATTTGGAAAGATAAAGTTGCACATGTATTTATCTAGATCCCTGGCAACTGCCCCATTTAGACCACTGACTGATTCTGGATGTTTGAAAATGGAGTTTACTGTGGAATTTTATACTGAGGTAAACAAAGAGGAGGCAGCTAAAGTGGCTAATTGGTTAGAGCCCTGGGCCTTGAGTCAGGAAGACCTGAGTTCAAATCTGGCCACAGACACTGACTAGCTGTGTGACCCTGGGCAAGTCACTTAACATCTGTTTGCCTAATCCACTGGAGAGGAAACAGCAAAGCATTCCACAGTGTCTTTGCCGAGAAAAACCCATACAGGGTCACAAAGAGTCAGCCATGACTGAACAACAGCCACAAACAGAGATGACTAACAGAGGCAGAACTAACATCAGTCAGGTACTAACATGAGGAGAGCAGTGGGGGGATATGCTTCTCTTTTTCTACCACTTTCTCTGGCCCGGGACACATTGACAGCCTGATTTTCTTGCTCCCTTGCCAAGTTCACTCTCATCTCTGAATTCTCCCCTCTAACCTCATACCCTATTTGAACTTCCTGGCTTCTCATTTCCTCAGCATCCTTCTCAACTCTCACAACATTTGTCTCCATTCTGCCTCAGTCTCAAACAAGAGTGCCCATTCCCTGAACAATCTACTCCCTTCCCTACCCAAATAGGAAAGACAATAAGAAAAGAAAAGAAACTTAATTTTTCCTAGGCACCAAAATTCCTACTTACAGTTCTATTGGATGGTGGGATCACCAGGGTATGCAAACCCTAGCCAACTTTGAATACTCAAATCATTAGCAGCTCAGATTAGATTAAACCTAGGGATTGATATGTTTCTTTATTAACACTCAAGGATATTCCTCACTCTCTGATTATCTGTAATTGCCTGTCTTCCCTCTCTTGGACAAAAGGGGCTTTTTCTAACTGACCAATATCATTATGCAAAATACAACAGTTTCTAATATACATTTGTCAAATGAAAGAACAAGTCAGTCACTTAATCATATTGCTCCTCAATTTTGTATCTTTAGTTACAAAATTCTTATTTCAGGCTTTTCAGAATATTTCTGGAGTTATTGAAAATGCTGTTTAATGGAAAGAATACGAGAATCTCTGTATCTTCTTTGGTAACTTATTTGGTCTCTCTGGATCTCACTTTCTTCATCTATAAAAATAAGGTAATTGGGATCTCTCTACAATTCATTCCAGTTCTAAATGTTATAATCCCATGTGACAAAATTCCTTTTTCAGTTCATCTTAAATTTATTAAATGATACTATCACAATACGTGTGTATAAGTTTGTCATCAAGCACTTTAGGTGGTACTGGTGGCATCGGTTTACTCAAGCCAGTGTTGATGGTGCATTCTCACTCCCAGTGTTTGGGAGTCAGCGGCATATTTGCATGTTGTATATTGCCACATTGATTATTTGAGAGCTTTTGACAGAGTGCTGATAGCTTTGAAAATGATTGTTTTCTAGGATTTATGTAAGATATTTGTAAGTATGGAATTTAAGGAAGGAGTAGTAGTTCTTTTTAATGAAATAGACCTTTTACAGTGAGCTCTTCATACTTAGTACTTATTGAGTTCTTGGCAGTGTGCTTGAACATGTGTAAAGTTTGCATCTTGGCCCTTCCCTGCATGTTGAAATGAAAGCACACATGCTCATATGTTAAAATGTCGATAGCATCCCACACTTGCTCACATTGCTGCCCTACTTTACTTGTGAAATGAGATGGGTGATTCATTCAGTGGCCATCAATGAAACTGGCATGTTTCTTTTTTCTGTGTGTACTGGTAATCAGCTAAGTCCCTTGGAAATTGATACAGGCAGTCATTAAGGGCTGTCCCTGCAGTTTGGCTGCAATTTCAGGAGTCACCTCAACCAACGGGAACTACTGTTTCTTGATGAAGCTGGCACATAATACGCTACAACAATACATCTGGTTTCACATTCCCTTTTCAAGGACTAAAACCTCTTGTTTTAATATGTTAAACATGCTTAGTGGGGATTTTACAAGCACAAAGAAGTCGGCCATTTCCCAATTACTGTATTAACAAATAAAGGCTGAAGGCTCTTTTTTTTTTTAGTACCACTGGCATTTGCTTTGCATTTTGTTCTCAATGCTTCTGAGATTACACAAATACCCATTTATTTTTGAGACAGTATTATCTCTGGAGTCAAAGTCTACAAGTCTTCCAGAGCATTGTTGGCATAAGTCCCAACAAAGCCACTTATGTGAAAGATCTGTTCTGCCCAGTTTATGATATGGGTTTTTTAAGTAGCATACACCTGTTTCTGCTTACAGAATGAAGAATGAATTGCCAATTACTATAGACATGTTCAAACATGACACTTCATACTGCACAGGCTTGTGTAGTCTGCTTTTTCCTAGGCCCCCGACTATGAAACCATCAGTCCTCCAAAAGGAGATATGTTGTGAGGAGGGAAAGGGATAGAAAGGGGATCAGTCCTTGATCAGTTGCTATTATTTGTGCGTGTGCAAGCTGCAGGAAGGGAGGTCAGTCCCTCTAACCTTTGTTTTCCCGGCAGAGCTCTTGAACAAGATGAAGTGATCAAAGCAGGATGCCAGTACATCATCACAATCTCATTACTTTGCAAGCTGCATGCACAGATGCTGCTGTTTTCTGCATCAGGCTTCACTGATTTACATTCATAACACCTCCATTAGAACTCATTTGGTACAACTCATAATTAACCAGTTCTTTTCTTCTCATAATAGCGTTGTTCTAATGCAAGGGATACCATAGCAGAGAAGAAAATAGTATAGTTGTGTGAATCATCAGAACTCAGGTTAGGTGAATAGAAGTATATGTAGAATGTTTTGCTGTAGTTTAGATCATTTCTGGATCAGAGTTTTGGGGAGGTGGGGGTGGAAATCTTTTAAATCCTAGTTCAGTATACACTTCCTTTTTTAGATAACCTAAGTTAGACTAAGTCATAGGATCAGAGAATTCAAGGTCGAAAGGACCTTAGACATGTCCCTGCCCTTCATTTTATAGATGAGGAAATTAGAGCTAAAGAAATTTTTTAAAATTTATTTTATTTTTAGTTTATGGAATAAAATAAGCATTTCCATAAGAAAAATACAATAAAGAAGATGATTGCACATGAAACTGCAAATCTACTGTACACAACTTACTATTCCTTTAAATATACAACAAAATTGTTATGTAAATTTCTTCCCCCCCTCCCACCTCCTTAGAGAGGGCTACTCTTAGACACAAGTAGGTACACTCTCTCTCTCTCTCTCTCTCTCTCTCTCTCTCTCTCTCTCTTAAATTTTTTTATACATACTTCTATTTATCGATTGTTTCTCTGGATGCAGATAGCGTCTTTCTTCATTATGTCCTTGGTAGCTAATTTGGATATTTGTAATAAACAGAATAACTTATTTCCTCAAAGTTGTTCTTAAAGCAATATTGCTATTTAAGCAATATTGCTGTTTCTGTGTACATTTGTTCTCTTGGTTCTGCTCATTTCACTCTTCATTATTTCATGCAAGTCTGTCCATGTTTTCTAAGATCATTGAGCTCATCATTTCTTATAGCACACTAGCATTCCATCACAATCATATACCAAACAACTTGTTCAGCCATCACCCAATTGATGAGCATCCTTGCAATTTCCAGTTCTTTGCCACCACAAAGAGAGCTGTGATAAACATTTTAGAACCTCTAGGTTCTTTTCTTTTTTCTTTAATCACCTTTGGAAATAGACCAAGTAGTTCTATTGCTGGGTCAAAAGGTATAGGTAGTTTATTAACTCTTTGGGCATAATTCCGGGTTACTCTCCAAAATGGTTGGATCATTTCACAATTCCACCAGCAGTGAATTAGTGTCCCAGTGTTTCCACGTCCTCTCCAACATTTGTTACTTTCTCCTTTTATAATTTTAGCCAATCTGGTAGGTGTAAAATGATGTCTCAGGGTTGTTTTAATCTGCATTTCTCTGAGCATTTTTCATATGACTATAAATTGTTTTGATTTCTTCGTTGGAAAACTTCCTGTTCATACCCTTTAACCATTAACCAGTTGGGTAATGACTCGTATCCTTATATATCTGTCCAAGTTCTTTATATGTTTTAAATATGAGATCTTTACCTGATAAACTGTCTGTAAATCCCCCCCTCCCACCCCAGTTTTCTGCTTTCCTTCTGAACTTGGCTACATTTGTTTTATTTGTACAATATCTTTTAAATTTAATGTAATTGAAATTATCCATTTTATACCTAACTTTGCTCTCTATCTCTTGTTTATTCATAAATTATTCCCCTATCCATAAGTCTGATAAGTAATATGTTCCATATTCTTAGAATTTTTTCTTGTAAAATCTCCCTTTACATCTAACTCATGTATCCATTTTGACTTTATCTTGGTAAATGGTATGAGATATTGGTCCATGCCCAGTTTCTGCCATACTGCTTTCCAGTTTTCCTAACAGTTTTTACCATATAATAAATTCTTATCCTAAAATCTTAAGTTTTTAACTTGTCAAATACAAGGTTATTATGTTTATTTAATGCTGTAAATTGTATGTCAAAGATCTAAAAAAATTAAGTGACTTTCTCAGGATTACACATATCATAAGTGGATCAACCCATATCAAAATCCAGGTTCTCTGACTCCAAATCTAGGTCTCTTTTCATTATATCATGCCCTCCCCTTTATGCCAGTGATTCTCAATGCTTATCTAGTTCATAGGCTCGTAGGATTTAGAATTGCAAGAGATTTAAGAAACTAGATAACCTCAAGAAAAAGATTCGGTGGTAGTAATAATAGTAGGCAGCATTGGCATAGTAACTCTAACTAACCCTTATAGCCCTTACTATGTGTCAGGCACTGTGCTAAGCACTTTTTAATTATTACCTAATTTCATCCTTACAACAACCCTGAGAGATAGATGCTGTGATTATCCCCATTTCGTAGAAGAGGAAACTCAAGCAAATAGAGATTAACTGACTTGCCTGGGGTCACAACTAGTAAGTATCTGAGGTTGGATTTCAACTCAGATGTTCTTCAGTTCAGTCCAGGCATTCTATCCACTATGCCACCAGCTACCCCATCATAGAATTTTGAGCCAGATCATCTGTTAGTTTTTCCATCTCACCATTCTGAGTATTGACACCTTTTCTTTCATGTCTTTATATCTTTCCCTATCCAAAGAGTGCTTCTTATGCACATATATGTGTGTGTAACTTTATGGATACACGTGTGTATGGATGTGCAAAGGTGTGTGTATGTGTGCATGTGTGGGTGTATGTATATATATTTTTTCAAATATTTGTAATTTCATCCCAATACAGATCAAAACTCCTATGTACCTTAGTATATGGTCTTTCTGGGTTGCTGTGGCCAATCTGATAATGAGCCTTAAGACAAAATGGTACAGTGGAAAAAAACACTGGCTCTGGATTTAGAGGACCTGGGTTCAAATCAGGCCTGTGATTTTTAGCATCTGTGTGACTTTGGACAAGTCACTTCACTTTCCTAGGTCTCTGTGTCCTCATCTTTAAAATGAGGTGGTTGGACTAAGTGGCCTCTCAGGTTCCATCTAGCTCATCCAGTTCAATGATTCTACTTCATGTAGTCTGACAGAAAAACCAAACTTTAAATTAGACTTTCTGAGGAAATGCCAAATCTTGCTTTCTTCAAGGCACAGTCTTCAAAAACATTGGGTCATTTTCATGCCACAAAGAAGCTTCTAATTTAGACTTTAAGTATTGGCTCAAAATCAGATGTGGGTTTGAATCGTGACTTTGCCATTTAATCAATTTTTTAGGATCTATTTTCAGTTTTCACACGTAAAAATAAGGGAATTTGACTAGATTATTTCTAAGGTCTTTTCTGACACTAACATTCTGTGATTCTACCTGGAACCATAGGATTTAGTTCGTATTTGAAAATGGGAAAGGGGTCCTATCGGTGTTTTAAACATATGTGACTAAGTGAATGGTGTTATTATTAGCATAAATCTGGGAAGTCAGAGGAGTTGGTTTTGTAGAAAAGATAAAACTTATTTTGAACATGTTGAGTTTAAGGTGCAGCTGGAATATATTTAGGTGGTTTATGTCCACTCAGCAGATAAAAATGAGTCAGAAACTAAGGATAGAGTTAGGGGCAAAATATTAAGATCTGGGATTTATTAATACAGACATTTACTTGGAGATATAGGAATGGATTGGAATTACCGAGGTGTGGTGGAAGGGGCAGGGGGAGAAAAAGGCCAAAGTACAGAACCTTGGAGACATTCCGAGGTCAGAGTAGAACTTGGTGTAAAGGGTCAGAGAATTCCAAGAAACAAAGAATATTAAGAGGACATGGTCAGTGGTACCACATGATCAAAATGGGTCAAGGAGTACACACACAGATAAACTAGCTATCATTTAGCAGAAGAAATGAAACACAAAGATGATATATTTTGATTTGATGGGGAAAATGTGAGGATTCAACAGTGATCTAATATACATGATGCTCTCCAAGGAGGGTAGATCATGGAGAGAATCTTTGGTAGTTAAGGGATAGATTTGGGATATTGTAAACTAGAAGGTATGAGTGTTGAACAAATTCAGTATGGTTAAAATATATAGTGCTTCCTGTGAATGTCCCCTTTGATAGTATAACCAAGGAATTAGATTTGTTCTTCTTAACATCAGAAGGATAAACTTGGATCAATGGGTAGAAGCTAGAAGGAGGCAGATTTTGGTTCAGTTCAGGAATTATTTCCTAACAGTTCACCAGGAGTAACTTCAAAACAGACTTCTTGAGAAGATGAGTTTGCCATCACTGATATTGTTTAAGCAGAGGTTGGATGACTATCAAAGATCTTGTAAAAATGCATTCCTATATTTGATAGGGGTTAGCCTAAAAATTCTGAGGTCCTGTGAAAGTCTTAGGTATTATTGTGAAATTTTAGTGTAGAACATATTTAAAATAGCAACAGAGTAATCTTCATGGGTGAAAATGGGTCTCACAGATTTCTCTCTCTAGTTCAGGTTCCTAATTCAATGTAACTAAAAATTCTAGTGGAATTTCTAAACCTTCCACAGTATCCCTTCCACACTGTGACTTTCCCCATTGCTGTTTCTATATGTTGTTGGTTGGCATGAAAAATGGGGATTTTGGGGGGGAGTTTTGCAGAAGCTGCAAATGACATGCAAAGGCCAGCAGATGACAAAAAGTTTAGAAATTCAAAAAGGCAGAAAATGTATGTATAGTATTGTATAATATCAACACATCTTATCTGTTAATACCATAATAATTCAGACTTCTTCTCTGATACAAAGGGAGGGCCAAAAAATTTTGCACGAATTTTCCAGATCCTGGGGGCTTCGCACCCCTTACCCTGTGATGTAGAAGGGATAACTATTAAATGAACTTTGTCTTCCTTTCCATTAAATGTGAGGCTTTTGGTCTTCTATCTACATATATTCCTTCTCTTGTATGTGGATCCGAGATGGCCCTAGGTTGAGATGCCAAGTTTCTTGAATCTTTATGGTAAAAATCCCAAAAGCAAATCTAATTCTGGCTTTCTACTGGTGTTCTTCTCCTGAGAAGAAAAATAATCATTTAAAAATATTTCAAGGGAAATTTCCTCAATTATTTTTTCTTACATAATTTTTAAGTATTGTTTTTTGACACTAAAAAAGTTTCCACTATTGATCTCATGTTCCCTAAAGATAAATTGAAAAGATTAGCTGTTAAATTTTTTGTCATTAACTCCAGAAGACTACAAAGTTTAAAAAAAAAAAGGCCATTGGCTGAAACGTCAATCCATTTTGTACTTGTGAACTGGGAAACTGCCATAAAAGGAGACTTGAAAAACAAAATGTATAGATGTCTTTGCCTTTCTTCACTGATGACAAGACAACTGAAAAATATATTTTCAAAATTTGATGATGCAGAAAAAAATAGGATTACTTCTCCAGAAAGCACATTTATATACTGTGTTTTGAAGGAGACTTTTTCCTCTGAATGTTATGCTTTTGTTCTTGCTATTTAAAAGACTGATCGTTTCTTATTAATGATGCATCTGTTTGCACTACATGCCATAAAATTTCCTCTTTGTGTAACATGGTAGCTAGGAAAGGGGTCTAAGAAAAATGGAATGTGCTAAGTGCTGCAGGTCAGGCTTTGCCAAATAGCCACCAGTTAAGTTATTTGTTCTTTGGCTGTACAGTCAGTCATGTTTCCTAGTTCATAACTATCAGTCAGTTTCTCTCAATTTCATTATGCCTTCCTTTTCCTTTCCACAGAATATATCTATAAAAAAAACCCAAGTAAATATATATACCAAAGAGCACACTTACCACTAAGTATTGGGATGTGTAATTTACAAGCCAGAATCATAACATCTTAGAATTAAAAGGTACCCATTAGGGATTGCATTCGCAACCTGCCTGATTAATTATAATTATAGTTATCCCTTAAACATTTTTTGCTGTAGCACAAATTTCTGTTTTCCTGTTTATTTCCATTATATAGCCCGAGATGTGCTCTATTGACTAATGCATTTAAAGGAATAATTGATTAATTTTTTTACACCATGTTAACCATTGATAGTCAAAATATTGTCAGTGTTATTTAAAACATCAATATTTTTAATCAACTAATATTTAGCTACCAAAAATACAGAATTATTTATAAAAGTGTGAGACAGATATTGTAGTATATCCTAGATAAATGGGATTAAAACACTATCGATCAAACAATCAACAGTTGTTCATTAGGCATCTACTATGTGCCAGGTACTGTTGTAGGTGCTTTAGATACAAAGAAAAAAATGAAGCAACCTCTCCTGTTATATAACTTGAATTCTTTGAAGGGAGGCAACCTGTTCGTGTATGATTATACACAGAACAATGGATTCTGGGCAGTTAAATATGTGTTTTTTTAGGTAAGATGTATACTAGTGGTTGTGATCAGGAAAGGTTTTGAATTGAAGGTGTTGCTTCATTTGTGTCTTAAAAGAAGAAAAGAAGTCTGTGAGGCAAAGGTGAAGGAGTGCATTCAGTCTATGGAGGTAGGAAACAACAGTTAATTAAGTGATGAAGCTGGAAACCAGGTTGCAAAAGGTTGAGGATTAAGAGTTGAGGAAGTGTGGCCAAGTATAGACAGACTTTACAAGTTCATTTGACAAAGACACAAGAGATATGTGATGATAGCTTGTATAGTTAGTAAAATCAAGTAGTGAAAGTTTTTTTTTTATTAATGAGGGAAATTTGGGTATTTTTGAAGACAATAAGGAAGGAACCATTAAATTGAGAGAAAATGAAGATTCGAGAGAAAGAGGAAATGATTGAGGGGAAAATCCACTGGAATAGACTGGGAACGTAATTGAGGGCATTTCACATTGATAGAAGTAACAACCTTGGGAAGAAGGGCAATTTTATTATCAGACTGGAGGAAAATAGAAGAGAATGGGCGTGATACTAAGGAATTTTGGGATTGAAGATAGAAGAGAGTTCAGCCTCAGTTTTCTCCATACAGTAAGAGGAGAGGTTCTTAGTTGAGAAGGGTGGTGGAGGTGTGAAAGGCTTGAGAATAAAAGGTTTTGAACACCTTTGTGAAAGAATCAGGGAGGAGCGAAAGGATTGCTTTACTGCAGTGAAGTTCTGTTGTGTAACCAGTCAGCTTGATATCTGCATTTCCATTAAGCAGAATGAGAGGAGTAGAGAAGATAGAGTTTGGCAGTAGATAAGCAGTGTCAGGAAACAGAATCAAAGAGTTCGAGAATAAAAAATATCGTAGAGTTGAACTGTTTAGCCTCAAGATTGGGAAGGGAGAAAAAGAAATCAGTATAGGTAACATAGTAGTCTAAGAACGTACTGATACATGGAGCAGTTAGAATTCAAAAAGCTGGTGAAGGTTTAGAAAGGGTGACGCATAGGGAGAAATGGAATGATAACTGGTTACCATCACATCTAGAAGCTTCAGAGGTTTTAATCGTGGAAGAAAACATATATTGTTGAGACCTGGGGTGTGGGTGAGATGGAGTGGAAGAGTAGATTGTGGTATTTGAGGAGATTGAGGAACTTGGGGATTAGGTTGTATGAGGGAGCATCATTAATATTGAAGTTCTCTACTATAAGAATAGGAGTTGAGTTCAAAAGACTCATGATGGAAAATGCTCTCCACATCCAGAGAAAGAACTATGGAGTCTCAATGCAGATCGAAGCAGACTATTTGCTTTCCTTTTGTTTTGTTTCTTCTTTATCATGGTTTCCCCCATTCATTCTAATTCTTCTTTATAACAGGACTAATGTGAAAATATATTTAATAAGAATGTATATGTAGAGCCTATATCAGATTTCATGCCATCTTAGGGAGAGGGGAAGGGAGGCAGAGAAAATTTAAAACTTAACAGCTTATGGAAATGAATGTTGAAAATTAAAAATTGATTAATAAAACAAACAAAAAAGAGTAGGAGTTGGGGCTGGTAGGAACATAGAAAAGTCAGGTGATGAGCACTACACAATTTCCAAAATCCAATCCAAACTGCTTCCCTCTGCCTATTCAATTCTGAGACCAGTTCACTTACTTACTGTAGTATTTCTCCAAGACAGACATGTGCACGCATGCGCACGCTCTCTCTCTCTCTCTCTCTCTCTGCCCTGCTCTCTTGCTTTTATATCATAAATTAGACATTTGCTTGCCTTCTTGTATGTACAGTTGGGTTGAATTAACTTGACTGATAATGGAATTTGTTTTAGGAAGCTTTGAAGTGCCGCAGGGCTTGATGTGAAGATGGCACAGTATCCTCAGCAAAGAGGAGTATCTAGAATATTGCTGTAAGAATCCCTTTTCTATTTGGACTCCATACTGTAAATTTTCCATACCAATGACATACAGTTTTGAGCCTTTATCTTGTTTCACGCCTTGCTCTTTATAATCACTGGGACATGGAAAAAAAGTGACCCAAAAGTCATTGGAGAGATCCATGATAGACACAGGTAAGCCAAAGCATATTATCAAGGAAGAATCATACAAGAGATATGTCCTAAAAGGTATTATCAGTGATATATAAAGCCAGAAAGGCAGATAGAACAGCCATGTAGTTAGAGCAAGAGCTATCCATGCAATGTCAAGAGCTCTAGAGGAAATCACGCAATACATTTAATGGGTCACTTGTGGAATATTTATGGGCCGACCTAGACAGAGTAAGAGAGCATTTGTTGGATCTTGATATTTGTATTTGTTTCTCTAGCACTGAGTTCTGTACCTTATCTATAGTAAGTGAGTAATAAATGCTAATTGAATAAATTAATCACAGATACATTAAAATATCTTGTAAGTCTTCAGTCTAATAATAGGCTTTTCCTTTAAAGTAGTTTTATTATTTTTAGAATTCACCAACAAGTAATTCCCACATTGCAGATTTCTATTCTGTAAATGTCCTGTTTAAAATTTTAGGATGTTTCTCCATAGATATGTTTGAATTCCCTCATTAATTCATGAAAGTATTTAAAACATTGTTTAGTTGAGATCCCTTCCACATCACAGGAGTTAGGGATACGGCATCCCCCACAACATGGAAAATGCACATAGTATTTTTTTGGCCCTCCCTTTGTACCAGAGAAGAAGTCTGAATTACTATGCTATTAAGAGATAAAATGTGTTGATGTTATACAATACTATACATATATTTTATGCATTTCTGAGTTTCTAAACTTTTTCTGTGTCATTTGCTGTCCTTCACATGTTGTCTGTGGCTTCTGCAAAACTTCCCCAAAATTCCCACGTAATTTTTTATGCCGACCAACAATATATAGAAACAGTGATGGGGAAAGGCACTATGTCGAAGGGATAATTGTATATGTACAGTGAAAAATCATAGAAAATAATACTATTTCAAATGTACTATTTAATAAAATTGATTTCTTAATTTATTTTTAATATTAATTTAATTTATAATAACTTAATAAAGTAATAAGCCATTTATAATGTTGATCTGTTGTGTTCTGTAGATGCTTCAAAGGTGAGGAAGTAGATATATGTACATAGACTTAGTAGGGGAGAATCAAAGGAAAGTCTGGGACAAAAACTACTTCCACCTTGTATCAAACCTTAAGAAGGGTATGCATTCTCTTTTCCCCACAGCCTTAATGACTTTAGATGCTCTGTTTTTATTATACCTGTCTTATAGGGTTTCTTGTTATCTCACCTAGAATCATATAATGTTTCCTAGCATACAATTTCAGAGCTTTTCATTGCAAAGAAATTTTTTTTTCCTTAAGGTCTTACTCTATGCTAGGCACTGTAGTAATCACTGGAAATACAAAGGTTAAAAAAAATCATCACTATCCTCAGAGAGCTCACATTGTGATAGGGGATACAACATGTACATAACTAGGTACATACAAAATACATTACAGAGTCAATGGGAGATCATCTCAGAGGGGAAGATCTACAGAAAATAGAATTGAGTCTTGAAAGATGCCAGGAAAACAGAGTCAGCGGGTAAAGGAGGAGAAGATTCCCTGCATTTGGCAAAAGCCAGTACAAAGGCTTGAGGAAGATGGGAGAGGGACTTTCATGTACGTGGAACATCAAGAAAGCCGATGTAGCTCAATTGTAGAGTGTGTAGTGCAGTAAAGTGTGAAAAGGGACCAGGTGAAGAGGAGCTTTAAATGACAGGTGACTCTATATTTGATTCTTAAGGCAATAAGGATTCACCTGAGTTTATCCAATAGGGAAATCACATTATTACTTCTCTACTTTAGCAAAATCACTTTGATAGCTGAGTAAAAGATGGACTGGATTGGAGAGTGACTTGAGACTGAGAAACCAATTCAAAGGCTATTGCAGTGGTCTAAGTGAAAAATGATGAAGACTTTAACTAGGGTGGTGGCCATGTGAATGAAGATAAAGGATCATATGCTAGAGATATTGTGAGGCTAAAAATGACCAAATATCTGGCAATGGACTGGACATCTGTGTTGTATTCCAACTTTTTTCATTTTAATGGCTCCTGTGGTTGTTCTTACAGGGCTGTACCACTCATATTCATCCCTACCTCCTCTTGTTTTCATCCTCTATAAATTCTTTTTCAAAATCACTATTGGTCACTGAGTTCCCTATGTATCCACATCAATTTCTTTAGAGAATTCCCATTTTTCTTTTTATGAATTTCATTCTTGATACTGTCCTGTCCTCTCAGGATGACTTCCTCTATAAAGTTTTAGCCTATCAGTTCTAGCTATCCTTTCTCTGGACTCTTTGAAATCCACTGTGCCAAAATCTGAAATAACCTTCCTCGAATTTTCCCTATTTATCATAAATAGGAAAGAGAAAATGATAATTTCCTCTGAAGAGTCCTATCACCTCTGTTTTAGCAACTAGTTCTTCCTTATTGGGAATTCCTCTACTTCTTTCAGCTTTTGAAAAATTGAATTAGCATTAAGACTAGTCAAAATCATGTCAGTTGTTTTTTGTTTGTTTTTTAACAGTTATCTATGTAGTCAAAGTGCCACTGTATGTAATGCTACTCTGCTACTCTGATTTTATCTAATAAATTTTGTCTGAATGAGTTACTCCCTTCTGTAACTATATTCTAGACTTGAATCATAGCCCACCAAGTCTTTGTTGCCTCCTGGGTCAAATTAAAAACTTCTTGCATTTAGATATCTAGTTCACCATTTTTATGATAGTGCTTTGCAAACCTTAAGACACTATATAAAAGTTAAACCATTATATTATTATCTGTGCTTTTAATATCTGTGTATAAATATACTCATAAGATTAAAAGTATTATTACTACTCCTTATCTTGGCTATTGACTCCTGAATTACTAGTTTTCTACACTAGAGCAACTGGGTGGCCCAATGAATAGACTAGGTTTGGAATCAGGAAGATTCATCTTCATGAATTCAAATATCCCCTCAGACTAGTTGTGTGACCATGGGCCTTACCCCTATTTGCCTCAATTCCTCATCTATAAAATGAGCTGGAGAAGGAAATAGCAAATGACTCTAGTATCTTTGCCAAGAAAATCTCAAAAATGGCATCAAAGAGAATCAGACACGCCTGAAATGACTGAACACCACTACCTTAAAGTCTTTAACTCCTTGCCCAACATTTCATTATTCCTAGTGATTCTTTTTAGGTTCCTTCTGACAGTTTTGTTTGTCCTCACAGGAATTATCAAAAGTCGTCATCAGGTTTGACAAGTCAACAAGCATTTTTAAAGTAGCTACTATGTGCTAAGCATTGTACTAAGTGCTAGTGATACAAAAAGAAAGACAAAAACAAAAAATACTTCCTTGCTTTCAAGAGCTCATAGTCTAATGGAGGAGACAACAAGAAAACAACTATGTGAAAACAAGACATATACAGGATAAACTGGAGTTAATCACAGAGAGAAGGTCCTAGCATTAAGGGGAATTGGGAAAGCCTTTTTGCAAAAAATGGCATTTTAGCTGTGACTTGAAGGAAGCCAGGGAATCCAAAAGATGGTAATGAGGATAGAGAACATTCCAGGCTTGGGTTACAGCTATGCATAGATTCAGGGACTAAGTGTCTTATATAAGAAACAACAAGGAGATAGACCACTGGATCACAGAGTATGTGGGGGGAATAAGGTGTGAGAAGACTGGAAAGATAGGAAGGTGTAGAGGGCCAGCTCTGAGAAAGTCCATTCTGGGATAAGATACAGGCCAGAGGCCTGTTCTTGCCCTTGGTCTAATAATTTGGCACGTGGCCTCTCCATCCCCCCACCTTGGGATACACGGCTGCTCAGGATGAAGGCTCTTCAAGCCTCCTCGGTATACACGTGCTCTCTCCAATACCCCCCACATCACACACATGCTAAATACCACCTGTGGGCTATTAACACGATATTGTTTTTGGCAAAAGGGGAACAAAGGCAGAGGAAGTCATGCATTATGCAAATGCCTTGCACGTGGATTTGTTGATTCTGCTTGCTTAAAAGGTTATATAAGACCTGTCCCTCGGATTAATACATGGAGCTATTCTTTACTCTTCCTCCTGGCCTGGGTTTTGTGTTTTTCTTTTCACTCTCCTCAGCATTTGGCCTTCTCTGGCCATTTCGACGCCACAACCACTGGTGGCAGGAAGGGGCCAGTTTAGGAAGAGCTTCAAAAGCCATCAAGTCTCATGAAGCTCTCCCTCATGTCCTAGGTACATATTCCAGGAAAATAGCATGCCTCATGAGAGGTCATATCAGGACCCATCATCAAGAAGTCACTAGCTACCATTATACTTCTCTTCTTCCTCCTCCCAGTACCTCTTACTTTTCTTTCCAGTGGCGCCTGTAGATCTTCATCATCATTCCTTGGAGCACCAAAAGCCTCTAAGGAGTTTATTCTGCCCTCTGTGGGAACAACATCAAATCAATTAAATAGCCCTAAAAAGCTCAGTGGTCCTTTTTCTTCTCTTAGTTTCACATTTTTCTACCCTCCAATCTCTCACCTTTTACCACTTTTGATTCTTTTTCCTCTTTGTTTCCCCTTTAAAGGACTTTTTTTCCATTTCTTCAAGCAACCAGCATGGTCATTCTCTCTTTCAAGATGAATCATGAGTGAACTCAAAGGACTTTTAGCCTTCTCCTTTAGTAGCAACACAAATTTGCATACTATGGATACTTGGAGGTTTTACTTGGCACTAGAAGAAATGCAAACATGGTGTACTCTACAGGTTACTGGAAAATACCTATTGCCATCCATAGTTAACTATTTCTTGGCAGTCTAACTGCTGAAGTTTCCCAGCCTCCTCTTATTCTCTACCACCAGCTCACAGCACTGGAGGCTCCTGTGCAGAAAACCTGCCTTTTTCAGGCAGTTTCCCTCTTCTTGCAATATCTATAGCTACTCAGTTTAATTTGTTCTGTATTTCATGGATCACTGCCAGCACTCTAGCCAATAGTGCTTGTCCTCATCATTTATCTGTGCCTCATCTCACCTTTTCCTTTCTCTTTTTACCGCTGAGCAGACCTCGGATACTGTCTGCTTAGGTCTTGTTTTCGTGCTGCCCCAGTGTCCTATCAGCATGCAGTGCACTGGTGGGGCCTAAACTACTTTTCAGCTTGTGTAAATTTAAGTAATTTTGTGTGCTTTCCTGTAGTCCAGTCCATTAATATTTTTCAACTGATTTTAGAGACTTGTAGCTGTCCACCAAAGAAAGTTAAAGCCTCTATTGACAAGTCCTTCATATTAAAGGAACCCAAACACTTTTCCCATGAGGTCAGTCTCTCTCTCTCTCTCTCTCTCTCTCTCTCTCTCTCTCTCTCTCTCTCTCTCATGTGTGTGTTTGTGTATGTGTACACATACATATTATCCATATATACACATACATATAATCTACATTAAGCTTGGTTATAACCCATTTTATGAGCAAGGCAGTGATAGAACAGAGGTACAGAGGAAGAATAATCTTATCTCACATGCTTTAAGGAAAGGAAAACAGTTTCTCCTCTTTCTGGCTCAATTAAAATTGTACTGTTTTTCAAGTCCCATTAACATAATGCTTCTATGCATGCATTAGTGGCAGTATCACAGTAATATGGAGCAGGCTTGCTGTATTGTGGACACATTTATGAAGATTGATAACAGCTAGGGTTCAGTGTTAACTTTTATTGTCAGACAGGCTGCAGGAAAAACTGCCTGGTATTGGCTTTTGCTTTGATTTATGAAAAGGTTGCCACATGAAAAAGACATCACATAAAATAGCGTGGCTGGCAGCTATGTTATTAAATACAATTGTAAGCGTACCAAACAATAACTAACTCTAATTATATTCATTATCTTCTCTTGATGTTCTTTGTACTTCTGCTATGGTGTGCTGAGGCTACTCAGTCCTAATGGCAATCCAGCACCTTCCTATCCAAGTAGGTCACCTCAAACAACTTTCCAGTACGTGTGTCCCATTTGCTAGAAAGAGTTCTGGCTTGGGAGTCCGTGCTGGCTCCTAGTCCTGGCTTTACCACTAGCCAGCTGTTTGACTTGAGGCAAGTCGTTTGGCTCTGTGGGCTCTGGTTCTTCTTCTTTAAAATAGAAAGGAGGGGAGTAGACTGAGTGATCTGTTATTTCTTTTAGTTCTAATATTTCATGATCCTGTGTTTAGTCACTTTTACTAGAGAATCATCACATCATGCCCACATTTTTTAAGACATTAAAATATTTAATTAGAATTTAGAATCCCACCATACTACATGCTGGTCATGTGACTTCTGGGCAAGTCACAATCTCTCAATGCCTCAGGCAACCTTCTATACTGGTAAATTGTACAGCATACCAGATCTGCATTGTCAGAGGGAGCATTTCCGTACCACCTCTCCCCAATAATATAAAATAGGACTTGCATCAGTTCTTACCTTAGGCAACAATGGACTGGTTTAAAAAATAGGCATTTGTATATCTATAATAGTTCCCATGACAACAGTTGGGCCTTCTTGATATGGGTGCCTAAAATTTCTTGGCCCGTAGAATTTTTTTGTCCCAATAACAATCATTCATTTTGCCTCCATTTTGAAGCCCTCTACCATGGTACAGTGTCATTTATGTCATAAAAATCTACTTTGTATCTTCTTTTTTTGTCTCACTAGTTTCATTTGCTTTTTAATATGCAAGAAAAGCAGTTGTGTTTTTCCTTAAATAAATGTAATTGTGGGAAACAGTGCCTTTGTTTTTTCCAAGGACAAATATTATGGGTAATGGTAGGACAAATTTATGGCCTTAGGAAAATTATACAAATTGTGTGTACTTTTTGAAAAGCAGATGGGTGTAACTACCCTCGTAAGGCTGCAGCTCTGGGGGCCAGGCAAGAGGGCAAGCATAATGCAAACATTTTCCATTTTGTACCTCATGGTTAAACTATTCATGAGGTAGGTAAAGAAAAAAAGGGCACATGTGCCCTTCACTTTGTCTTCTTGCTAGTACTTAAGTTTTTTATAGGCACCCAAACTTAGGGTCAATTTTTTTAGCCCTTTCCAAAGTTAACATCCTTCTTAGATTTAGATGTGGCAAAAAATGGGGGCTGTGTATGGTGCTATGGAAAGAGCACTGTGTGGATAGTCAGAATATCTGGGTTCCAACCTCCCTTGTATGCTTAACTTTAGATCATAAGTTTGCTTTTCCTGGTCCCTTCTCTTCCTTGCTTGGACATTGACTTTGGGTGAGCCTGAAATTGATAGCATCATTGGAGTAGAATATGCTGCAGACACAGGCCAGGTCCCCACCCAGTGTAATGCCTTGGGATTGCCTGGAAGGCTCTCTATTCCTGGAATGGTCAGAACAATCATTCAGGCCCCTTCCAAAAAACAGGAAGCTGAGACGACAGCTGGGACAAATGAAATTTGGCCTAAAATAACCATAATTGTGTGCCTACAAGGGTGGGGGGGGGGCAAGAGAAACCAAATTAGGAGGGCTTACATATAATATGCTGTCATTAAAAGCTGTCAGGGGGAAAGATTGCCATTAAATTCTGAACTGATCCAAAGTATATAACATATAGTCTGTGTGCCATTAAATCTTGGTGAAGGTTATTTGGTAATAATCATAAAACTTATATATACAAGGTGTTCCAAATGTTTTGATTTGTGCCCTTTTAAGCTTTAATAGCAAAATCTTAATGCAGGTTTAAGCTCTAACAGCCTAAAACTGCCCTAAGACTTCTAGAATTGTGTGTGTGTGTGTGTGTGTGTGTGTGTGTGTGTGTGTATCTTTAAAACATAACTTTTGATGGGCTAAAATGCTACTTCTAAAACTCAGTTGTACTTTGAAAGTAGTCATAATTAAATCTCAATGCCCTTAATATTGTTAAAATTCTGCCCTGAAGGAACTAGAGGAATATGGACAACTGTACATCATATAATTCTTGGCTTTGTTTCCTCTCTCCTTGAGGAGCAGCATTTTCTAGTTATTTCATAACTTTCAGAAGCCTTGAATTTGTGATAAGAGAGGTTACTGGAGAATATCTAGGCTTCTGAGGCTTCCATGGAGCTAAAACTTCACCCCTAATTCAATTCAATCAACATTATTACGTACCTTCCAGTGTAAGGCACTATGCTTTGGCTCTGAGGAAGATGCAGAGATAAGACGTGGTTTATTACCTCAAGGAGGTTATAATTTAGTAGGGGAAATAAGATATGTTTGTGAATAAATATAATACAATAGAGTGTGAGCCATGCATAAAAATTGTTCAGAATCCCATGGAAGTTTCAAGAGAGATGGCTTCCAGCTAGGAACAGGAAGAAGTACCAAAAGAGGGAACAGATTGGAGAAATCCTGCCCATTACTGAGTTTAAGAGGCTAAGAGATTTAAAAGCTTGCATGGAGGCTACCTTCACCCCTGATTAACACTACTGAAGCTGTGGATAGAACAAAAGGAAGGGAAAACTGCTATATAGTATGAATTTAATATTGGCCAATTGATCAATATAGTCACATTTGAAGGGGGAGAATGCTTTCCTCCTTCTCTTCCTTTTAGACTCAGCTCAGATAATCCTTCTTCAGGAGGTCTTTGCTAGTTGTCATGTGGTCCCCACTAAAGCCTTTTGAGAGATGAGTGAAATAAATAAAACAAAAACAGGGTAGAATAAGGCAGCATTTTGTGGAGGGTTTTCCTCGTATAAGCCAAAAAGAAAGGATGATATGTCCTGCAACACCACAAATGTAATTAAATTAATTTCAGCAAGCATAGAAGTGCTTACTGTGGGTCAAACACCGTGCCAGATGCTAATACAAAGATGAAGATGAAATTGCTCCGGCCACCAAGGAGTTCATGTTCTACTGGAGAGAAACACTATGTCCACAGATAAATAAACAAAAAAAAAAATACAGAATAAAGGAAAAAAAGTTTTGATGGGATTGTGGCAGGAAGGGAAAAGCAACTAACAATAGTAGACTATTCCTGATTATGCTATCTTTCTATGCACTGTGGCTTTAGTAGGAAAAAAGGTTACTCTGATAAGTCTAGATTATAGCAGTTACGTATGGTACACATTCAAGATCTGTAGTCTCATATGCCATTTAATTAAGAAAAAGACAGTCTGGCCATTTGGAACATGACCAATGAGAGTTCAGTCTTGGGAGCCCATTCAGAGGGATCCACATAGATATTGGATGAGTCTTCCTCTCAATATGCATGATGATGCGGAATGGAGGGACCTGATTGTCCACTTCAGGGTACTCTGCCTGGAACTCTGGGACTCTTTCCTGTCCTCCTACTGAGTAGTGAAGAGAAAAGCCTTTTCATTGACTGCTCAGCCAGAAGGGCAATGCATTCAAAAGGCACTCAGCAGCCAAATTTCAAAGTGGAAGAAAGTCCATATAGACTCTGGGATCCTTAACTCAACTCCCACTTGGACTGCCTCTCCATTCCACATCCTCCTAGCCAACCCAAAGCAAGATTATCAGCCACCCACATTGGTCCCCTGGTTATGCTCCCAGAACTAGGTTCTCATTGCCCAGTTGCCTATTTCATAATAAATATACCTAACACTTTTTATAACCTACAGTTTCATTAAAACTTAGGACATCCTTAAAGTAAAGGCTAATGAAGTTTACATGTCAAGAAAAGACTTTAACTAAAATGATGACTTCCCTCAAATCACTGGTGTTGGCCAGTTGCTGTGTCTAATACATCCCTACCATTAGCATCAATAGCTGTTGCTTTCCCCCTTAAGATGTTGAAGGTTTCAGCTGGCCTTAAAGAACTGAAAAGGGTAAGACTCATTTACCTCTTATCTTTACAACTAGTTATAGCTAAAAAAAAAAAAAGTTGATCAGGAAGTACTCCAAAATCTGATCATTTATCCTGTGGGTTTGAAAAACAGGTTTAAAGATTCCTGGGGAAGAGCCTCTAGGATAAAGTCAAGATTTGAGAATTCTCTAGATAATTTGTCCAGTGTCATCAAATGAGATAGTTTGTTAAGAAATAAAGCTATTGCCATCCTTACCCAGTCTGACGGTTTACATCAATTTCAGTAAGCTAGTCAATTCCAAAATTTGTGCTTCTAAGTGAAAGATCATAGGATCATAGATTAATATCTTAGAAACTAATCCAGCTCCCTCATTTTACAGATGAGGAAACTGAGATCCATGGAGGCTAAATGTCCAATGTCCTGCACAGTTGCAGAGTCTGGATTTGAACTTGAGTCTAGAACCTTTTGTTGTTCCTTCAGAGGCAAGATTACTTCAGTGTCTATCATGAAAATATCCAAAAGCCAAGTATTTTAAATAAGACTGGCCTTTTATACTGACATATCAGTCTTAGGTAATTAAATTATAAGCATTATTGAATCAAATATTTATTGCATGGCTACTGTGTATAAGGTTCTAGCTAGGGAAGCTTTGTGGCAGGTACAGAGGGATCTGTCATCCTGTTCACCCTTAGAAAATCCAGTCACTTGGGCAAGATTAGACCTTATTCATTTAAATGAAAATCCCCAAAGCTTTTTAGGTTGCAGGGCTTTTTTGCATATATGACTGAAAAAAGAAAAATCTATGTTTCATAAAAAAGCTATCCATAACTTAGAAAGACTCCTGTTTTCTTCCCCTTATCAATCAATAAATAACATTGATTAATATATCTTAAGCTATTTAAAAATAAAATATGAATGAGTTTCTTACTTCACTCTTCCTTAATGTCTTTCAATGGCGCAAATGTTGAGGGTGGTCTTGGGAAAGGCACAAGCCTCACAGCATGAATAAACTGAAATGTTATCAGACATTTTTAATTAACATTGGCACTTCTAGGCCTCCTGCTGGAGGCAGCCAGCTTGACTTTACAAAGTGACATTTGTGACACTGACAATAGAGAAACCTACTGAGAGAAACGGAAAACCCGTTTCTGGCCTGTTTGAATACTGTTTTAATGACGATATAACTTCAACCATGTGGTGATTATTATTCTTCAAATGTTCAACCTGTTTTAGAACGGATTTTGCCACCATTAAAGCAAATTATAAAATGACTTGCCATCCTTCCCATTGAGCTTCCTCTTACTGCCCTAGTAAGCCCTTACTGCACAAATAATGTCCCTACCGCTAGTAGTAGCAAAATCCATGCCAAGTGCAATTATTTCAAATACAATTCCATTTATTCCCAGCGAGAACTACTGCTCCCCATGAGAACTTTGGTAGGTTGAGGAAAGAAAATATATATAGGTTTGTGTTCATTTCCTTTCCCATACTAAAGAATTGATTTTAACATGAGCAAAAGCTTTTAGTCTCTCAAACAATACTTTGTAGCCACTGCTAACACAATACTATACACGTGCTTCACCACCTACTAACTTTGTATGTCATCAGATTGCACAGAAATATAATCAGTTCCTTTATAAATGCTCATTTGGAACTGAGAATGCATTTTTTTATAGAACAAATATGATAAATTATGGTTAGTGTCCATACCATTTAACCCATCATAGAGCTGAATTGCAGATAGTACTGTGCTAAAAAAAACTGAACCACCATTTCTGATACTGTTTTTTGGGGGAAAACTACTTTCCATTTCCATCTTACATACTGAAAGCTTTAACAGCAGGAATGAGAATGTACTTTCCCTTGTCCCTCACATAGTCCACTTTAGAGGAGCAGGGAGGAGCATGGAAAAGGGAAAGAGTAGTCCCTGTTAGTAATTGGAAGGTCCCAGGAGTATCTGAGAGAGGGAGTTCCATAGTTACAGCTGGGTGTTTGGGGGTCCCTGTCTAGGTCATGTATAGATCAGTCATCTGTAGTTTGGGGACTTCTTGTAAGGGACTCTATTACATCAACTGGTTGACAAAACTATTGAAGTTGTTCTGGTGAACCCATTGCAGTACATACCAGTGTGAGAGAGGCATTGCTTGGTCTCATAGTGATATTCTGATGCCTATTTTAAATTTTGCCATTTGAGGCCAATCACAATCATTTAGAGAATGTCTAGTATTTCTTTTACTACAACTAGGCAATCGTGGTTTCTTTCATCTCCATGTCAGCAGCAGCCTAGATGTTAAGCCAATTTGCTTAATCTTGACTGTCCTCATGAAACATACTTAAATTCAATTTGTGTAGTACAAGGGGATGAGATTATGTGATGTGCTAGAGTTTAATTCTTTATACTTACAACATTAGTATTGAGCATTTTAATCTTAACAAAAGAGAAAATGTTTATCAGAATGTCATTTTTTAAAATGCGGAGAGTATATTGGAGATGAGAGGAATGTCTTGTTACATAAACGTGCAAATAATCACAGCTCACATTTATATAGTACTTTAAGTTTTCAAAATACTCAAATGTTATTTCTTGTGATCTTTATAACAATCCTGGGAAGTAGGCACTGCTTGTCTTATTATCTCCTTTTTATAAAGGAGGAAACTGAAGCTCAGATACCTGAAGTGATTTGCCCATCATCACACATCAGAGGCTGTATTTGAACTCAGTTCTCTCCTAATTGACATACTTTCATTTCTAAGCAGTACTTCTCTAATCCATAACTATAGGAACTATGTAGCTGCTGTGCAGCCACTGTGATTGTGTGAGTGTGTGTGTGTATATCTCTGTCTTTTCATTCCTACATAAAAGAGTTGAATTACAAGATAGACAATGAGAAAGTACCTAACTGCCATTAATAGTGAGTCAACAAGCATTTATTAAGTGTCTCCTATGCATTTGATGTGAGCAATAACAAATACAAGTAAAACCCAGTATAACCCTTGCCCTCTAGGAGCTTACATTCTGATATAGAAGACCACATAAAAGGAAACTGAAAAGGGGGATACAGAGGAAGGTGACTTGAGGAATTTAGGTCACCAGGCCCATTAAATAGATAAATATCATAATTTTCCAATAGAAAAAAAGATAAAGCCCATTATTATCTAGTTAGCTAATAATGTTTTTTAGTGACTTGAATTTGGTGCTTTTTAGCATTTTATTATTGATTTCAGTAACGGTGTTGTTAGGAAAAGTGGCAGCACCCTTTCTTTTGGGTGGTAACTCTAAGAATAATGACAACTACAGCAGCAGGAAGATAACTGAAAACCAGTGTGATACCCACCCTGCAGGCAGCAGCTCCCAGCACTGGCAGCAAAACAGTGAAAAGGTTGTGACATCTTTTCTGAAAGCCAGAGCCGGCTGGGTGGATGGTGGTTGGATAATCCAGAAGCACAAGGGGTGGGCCACAGCCAGCTGGACAGGCTGGAAGCAGCATGAACCTCAACAAACTGGATGGGCCAAGAGCAGCACAGATCTTAGCCAGGAGGGCAGGAAGGCTGGTCCTTTTGTTATCCTTGGATAATATTTGATGGGGTTCTCTTGACTTTACTGTAGGAACTAAGGTGTAGGAATCCTTGTGCAATGAAATTAATGTTTGTGACCCTGACACTTACATTAACAGCTAGGGGTCCAAGGAGAGGTGCTGGTTGCTGGTGCTGTTGAAAGCCAGACCACTATGGAACAAACCTGGGGCAACTTGAGTGGGATACCCGTGGTTAGTGAACATGACCTAGATGAAGACCTAGCAAAGGAGATGGAGAAGGAATAGTCAGACAGATGGGAACAGAACCAGGAGAATCAAGCAATGTCATGGAAACCCAGAGTGAAGGAGAGTATCAATGTTGATTGACTTAAATGGAAAACAAAGAGAGTATTTCAAGGAAAGTGGTTAGCAGTGTCCAATGCTCCAGATAAGTGAAGAAGGATAAGGACTAAGACAAGACCATTAGATTTGGTTATTAAGATAATGCTGGTAGCTGTTGGAGAATAGTTTTATTATTAATGGTTTTATTTATACCAATAATTATTATTGTTGTCTTTCATTCTCAAAGAGGACCATGACATCTGGGAAGTGATGTTGTGATATGCAAGTGAAAAGTCACCAGCCTCACTTTTTCCTCCTTAGCCATCTGATCCAGTAGCAAGAATAGATCAGGATGACTAGAAATGTTCCTGGATGTAGTGGGAGACCATGACCTTTTTAAGCTAAAGTCTTTAACAGATCTCAGTTTGACCAAGGCAGTGCCCGTTCAATGATTAAGGCTAGGTTAGAAATGAGGCAGAGAATGGCCTCTTTATCTGGTCAAAAAGCAAACAATATGAAAAAAGAATCCTCTGAGAGGGGAAGACCCTCAGGGTTTCTTGCCAAACAGAAACAATTGCTGTTTATATTCACTCTGAGCCAAACTGGGCCTAAAACAATTACCAAGCAGGGCTTAGCCTATGACCTATTGTTGGCCTGTCAATGAAAGCCAGAGTGATTTGGATTTCTGCCAAGGTCTCCCACTGCATCCAGAGCCATCTCTAGTCATCCTGATCTACATCTTGCCACTGGACCCAGATGGCTCAGGAGAAGAAAGTGAGGCTGATGACGTTGCACAGCCCTCCCTCCACATCCAATTCTTTTGCATGTCATGGCATCACTTCCCTGATATCATGGTCCCCTTTAAGAATGAAGGACAAACAACAACCTCTGTGAGTAGAAAAGGAGCTGTCCCACTGGCAGCCCAACTGGAACTGGCCAATTGGGAAACACAGCTCACTTCTTTCCTCCCTCCCTTCTGTCCACACAGGTATGATACCCTTACCAGTGAGTGCTCTGCCCAAAAGGAATGTCAATTACTGGTAAATATTGGAGAGAACAATTTCAGTTGAATGATGATGTTGGAAGCCAGACTACAACATTTAGAAAACAGCGAAAGGAAGGAAAGTTAAAGCACAGAGTATAGATAGTTTCTTCATGCAGTTTAGCTGAGGAGAGAAACAGGACAGTAACTAGTGGAGGTATTCTGATCAGTAAAATTTTTTTAATGATGGAGGAAACATAAGGGAAAGAACCATGAATAGTGAGAGACTGAAGATTGGGGATGGTGGTGGGGAATGATAGTGAGGGCATACTGTTAGAGAAGACAGGAGGTGACAAACTAAAGATGACATGTAGAGGAGTTAGCCTTGGCAGAGAGAAAGGTCACCTCTTCATCAGAGACAGGAGTAAAGGAAGAA
This sequence comes from Trichosurus vulpecula, assembly GCF_011100635.1. NCBI lineage: Eukaryota > Metazoa > Chordata > Mammalia > Diprotodontia > Phalangeridae > Trichosurus > Trichosurus vulpecula. Next base: position 115,119,307 of record NC_050577.1, read on the forward strand.
TTAAAGACTGAAGGAACTGAGGCTGTTTAGCATGGAGAAGAGAATACTTTCATCACTCTCATTTCTCTTCCCAATTTTTCCTCTGCTTCTCTTACTTGATTTTCCAAATCCTTTTTGAGCTCTTCCATGGCCTGAGGCCAATTCACATTTTTCTTAGAGGCTTTTGGTGTAGGATCTTTGACTTTATTGACTTCTTCTGGCTGTATGTTTTGATCTTCTTTGTCACCAAAGAAAGATTCTATAGTCTGAGTCCTTTTATGCTGCTTGCTTATTTTCCTAGCCAGTTACTTGACTTTTGAGCTTTTGGTCAGGGTATGACTGCTTTCAGAGCGGAGAGTGCTTTGTCCCAAGCTTCAGGGGTCTTGCACTGCTGTTTTCAGAGGTAGTATGATGCTCCTCTCCTGGCCTGGGCTCTGGTCTGTGAGTGCAAGCACTCCTTTCTGCCGTGTAACTACCAGGAGGACTCCCTCTCCACAGTCACCAAAAGCTCTGCCACACCAGCGCTCCTTCTCCCCCAAGAACTGCCAGCCAAGACCACGACCCAGATCCAAACAGGGTAAAGCAAGAGAACCCTGCCTCTGTACCAGCAAAGTGCTTCCTGCACTCCTGATCTGATCCGCTGCTTGATTCCTCCCACCGTGTGGGCCAGGGGCTCTGGAAGCAGCTGCTGCTAGAGCTCTGGAAGCAGCCACAGGACCTCCCTGCTGCTGCCCTCATGCCACCTCCACTGCCCTCAGGGCTGGGGCTGGACTGTGCACTTCTCTCACCCAGATCCAGCAGTTTTCCCACTGACCTGCTCCATTGTCTTTGGCATTTTTGGGTTGAGAAGTCTGGTAACTGCCACAACTCAGTGATTTAGGGCCCTGAGGCCTGCTCCACCCAGTCTTTCCATGCCTGATCTGTCCTGGCGCAGCCCACATTGGGCTGTGCTCCTCTCCCAACATGGTGCAATAGACCCTTCCCAGCAACCATCCAAGCTGTCTTGGGCTGGAGACTTGTTTCCCTCTGTTATTTTGTGGGTTCTGTAGTTCTAGAATTTGTTTTGAGTCATTTTTAGAGGTGTTCAGAGGGGTTTGGGGGTGAGCTTAAATGAGTCCCTGTTTTCAAGCAGCTATCTTGGCTCCTCCAAGAAGAGAGTACTTAAAGAGGATATTCTAGCTATCTTCGAGTATTTGAAAAGCTGTGTTGAGGAAAGGGGATTAGACTTGTTCTTCTTGGCCCTGGAGAACAGAACTGGGAGCAACAGATGGAAGTATCAAAAGGGAAAATCTGGCCTGATGAAAAGAAAAGCTTCCTGTTGAAGTGAAAAGTGCCCCGAAGGAATGATCTGTTTAGGAAGTGGTGGTGTGGTTTGAACTAAATAACTTCCAGCCTAGTGGATTTATAGAAGGACATAGTCAAGAACTCTACAGAGATGGGAAGGTATGGATTGGTTGTCATGGGCTCCAGGGGAGAAAACACCCACAGATCAGTCCAAGAGTTAATCAGATGTCAAGGCAATCATGGACATGGGCTGTATGGATATGACTGCTTGTGGGGTGGGTTTTAGATGGGATTCTTGTTCAAATATTAATTAAACTAGATGGCCCCTGACAACTCTTCAGACCTTAAGATTGTGTAATCCTCTTTAAAAAAAATCAAGTGCCTCCTTATTGAAAACCCCTGGCTGACACCAATTTCTCCTTTACATTTCTCATAGTTCTGTCCTAGAACTCTCCTTTATACTTATATTCCGCTTTATGTCATAGTTATTTGTGTACCTTATTAAATTGTAAACTACTTTAGGGCAGATTTTGTGTCTTATTTCATATTGTGTCTCTAGCACATAGTACAAAGCCTTGTGTATAGTGGGCAATTATTAAATGTTAATCGAATTGAAAATATCCTAGCATTCTTTCTTACATATGTCAATACTTCAAAAGATCCATGGTGTCATTCATTATTATGGATGTTCTGTCCATAAAGGACTTCTTATCTTGTGTAGTTCTCTTCTTGCCCATGTTCTCCTGTAGATCCTCCACAGAAAATTTACCTAAGGTGCTAAAAGCATTATAAGGATCTTGTAGAGTATTATAATTATTATTTGACAAAATTAGCAAGTTAATGTAATTGACTTGTTAATTCATTACATTTTTTGTCTTCATTTCACACACACAAAATATTCTTGACTAGGTTTGTGTAGTTTGTCAGATTTAGGAGAAATTATGACTAGAATAGTTAGAAAAGATGATTAGCGATCTTATCAATATCTTGAATATATATCACTTTAAAACTATATCCTAAATACACATAGAGTTATTATCATCTAATTTCTGACTGATTTCAAAGTAATTTGCACGTTAATATTTGTGATGCTCTTTGAGCTCTTTGGATGAAAGATATCCAAAGAACAAAACTGTTATGTTGTTTGAATGTGGATTTTTGGTCTGCTTTTGTTTTTCAAATCTCTTCATATTTCTAATCCTCTGAAGTGAATTTAGTTCCTATGGAAACTGTTATTGGTGTAGTTTCCTTATCAACTCAGTGAAAAAATAGATCAATCCAAGTGATAATTTACATTTATAACATGGCTTGGAGAATAATAATAGCAAAATAATAAAAATGTAATAGCATTCATGCAGTACTGTAAGGTTTGCAAGGCATCTTACACATTTCCTTACAATAACCCTGAGAGGGAGGTGCTATTATAATCCCATTTTACAGATGAGGAACTGAGCCAGAATAAGGTTAAGTGACTTGCTGAGGGTCACCCAGCTATTAAGTGTCTGTATTCTAACCCAGGTTTTTCTAACTTCAAGTCCAAAGCTCTTAAGTACCACACCACCTAAGTGCTTGAACAATAAATTAAACATAGGAGTTTTACAGTTGCAAATCATTTTATGTAAGAATGCATATAGTGACTCTTAGTGGCATATCAAGTTAGTTTATGGTGCAAACAATTTTGCAGATGTGACCATCTGTCCATATGGCTCTGAGTGGCACTTAAAGTAGTTTCTGAGTAGTACCTTCTATATATGCTCAAGTGAACTTCAGTTTATTTCTTTTTTTCACTCTTCTGTTTTCATGCTCTTACTTTAGTAGCATGGTTTAATAGAGCACTAAAGTTTGAGTCAGAACGTGGGAGTTATAGTTTCTACTCTCCCACCACCTTGGGCAAATGTCACTAACTCTCTTGTCTGTAAAAATGAGGGAGCTGGATGAGATTGGTTGTGATCTTCTAACTCTAAAATTCTAAGTACATTCAGCCAGCATTTAAGATTGTCTTTGTGTGTAAGGTACCATAACTTGTCATCACGTAGGTACAAATAATAAAGCACTGAGCCTTTTTGTCTTCGCTCTTTATTGGTGTCCCCTCATCTACTGCTAAGGTTTTACAGTGACACGTAAAAACTCAAGCCTTTTAACCAGCACTCAGGCAAAGAGGTCGCTGGTCAGCGTGGTTGTCATGGTTGTTGTCGTTGCTGTTGTCATCATCGTCATCATTGTTGTCGCTACTGCAAGAAAATCCTCTTCTTCCCCTGCGGGAAACGCTTTGGAAATAATAGTAGTGTTGACATGAAATTTTTTATGCTTTAACAGATATTGAATTACTTCATTGATGGAGTCACTCCTGAATTTGTGAAACGGCTTGTCTGACTGTCTACTCTTAGATCACACGAGAGCAAGAATCAGAATTAACACAAAATTAGAGGACAGGATAAAAATTATATGAAGTGGTGGCATGCAGTCAAAATAGTTTCAACCCAGTCTGTTTAAGTGAGTTATTGGCACCTCCGAATGAAAATTAGAGGAACGAAAATGATACTAATCATGATAATTTGAAACAAATTAAACAATGTAAGTTAGTTACTATAACTAATGAAATCAAAAGAACTTAGAAACTACCACAAACATTTGATTTCCTTGCCAACTAGAAAGCTATGGAAACCAAAGTCATAGCTGAAAGTTGTATAAGACTGTGATCATACAACAAAAAGCACAGTGAAGAAACAAATAAGAAAGCTTAAAAGATCTAGCTAAATATGTCATTCCAGGGGTATTAAAGGATGAAACTGGAGGAGGGGTATAGAACTATCCAAAGACTTTTTTTTTTTTAATTAACCAACTTTTCACCATCAAGAAAAATGGATCTGCACTTAACATTGCAATTCTACTGCAGGAAATAGCACTGAAGAAAACAAAGATGGGGAAAGCAATTAGGTTACGCCCAGATCACGCTGAGGTCCATGCTGGAAGGAGTACAGGTTTTGCGGGCATTAGAGGATTGATTCTCAAGATAAATGAAAGATAGAGAATATTTGTTAATATCATTTGGTTTTATGTCATCTATATGTCCCACTCTTTTTCTTCCACAACCCGCCCAGAAAGCCATCCTTTATAATAAATAATTTTTTCAAAGGAAAAGAAATAAAATCAGTAATACCAGTATATTAAGGAAATTCTGTTAAATATGGTATTCCAACATCCATGGTCTTCACTTCTGAAAAGAATCTGGTTGAGAGTGGGAGTGGGAGTGGGCTTCCTCTCATTGCTTTGTGGCCAATATTGGTCTTTATAATTTTAAAGTATTCATTTTCAGTTGTTTGGTTGCAGTAGTTCTATTTATTTTATATTTGGATAGTCATTATCTTTATTGTTTTCCTGATACTACTTATTTCACTTCACAGCCGTGCATATGTCTTCCCATGTTTTTTGTATTCATAATATTCATTATTATGTACATATTTGTTTTGAATTTATTGTAGCATGTGGTATGAGATATTGGTCTAAACCGAATTTTTATTCTTTCAATCCTAGCTTTGATCTTTTGCTTCTCCCATTAAATTTTGTAGTTCTTGTCTAGTCCTGTAAAATATCTATGATAGTTTGATATTGGCACAGCCCACCCATGAGCATTGAATTTTCCTCTAGCTATTTAAAGTGTGCATTTCTTTAAGAAGCATTTTGTAATTTTATGCTTATACATATCTGGAATGTGCTTTATACATTGGACTCCTAGATATTTTATGTATTTCGTAATTATTTTGAATGATATTTGTCTATTATATACTCCTGGATTTTGTTATTGCTAAATAGAAATGAAATTGGTTTTATTTTATAGCCTTCAATTTTACTAAGCTATTATCTCAATTTCTTTACTGATTTTCTTGGATTAAAAAAGAAAAATAAACCATCATTTCATCAGGAAGTAGGGACAGTTTTGGTTTCTCTTTGCCTACATTCATGCCATTAATTTTTCTCTTTTCCTAGTTCTAGAAATTCTAACAATAGCAATGTCAAATAGCAGGGGAAAGGAAGCATTTTTGCTTTACTCCAGCATGTATTGTGAAAGCTTCTAGTATATCTGTTGTACATAGTACTAGCTTTTGGTTTTACATACTCTCTATACCTATACTTTGTAGAGTTTTTAGTATACCTGAATGTTACATTTCATCAGAGTTGTTTCATGGCATCAATTTACAGAATCATAGGTCTTTGATGTTTTTGGTTTTTATTTTTTTTAACAAGATTAGTTATATTAATTGTTTTCCTAACTTTAAGCCATTCATGTATGCCTGGTCATACTGAATTCCTTGATCATAATAAATGTTGATGTTGTTGTTTTCCTATAAATTGCTATAATTTAAACTTCTGAATAGATGTTAATATGCATTGATGCTTTTAGTCAATAGCAGTCTTTGATTTATCCTTCCCTGGTTTAGGTATTATAGAACTATTTGTTTCTCATAAAAGGAGTTTAGTAGATTGCTTTCTCAGTTTTTTGAAAATAGTTTGCAAAATATAGGTATTCTTTAAAAGTTTTATAGAATTCTTCTGCAGATTCATCGAGATTAGAGGTTTTTTCTTTTGTAGTTCCCTTGGAACTAAGTTCAATTTCATTTTCTAAAATTGAATTATTTTAAGATCTCTATTTAGTGTTCTGTCCATATGGATATACTATACTTTTGTAGAAAATTCTGTTTCTTTTGAATTTTTTCAATTTTGTTGGCTTATAAACTGTATGATAATTTTTTTTGAGTTTTTTGTGATTTTGTGTTCATTTTTATTTTGTTCATTTTATTTTCCTTCCTTTTTAAAATTGGCTAAAGATATCAATTTTGTGGTTTCTTTTTTCAAAGAAATATCTTTGTAGGATTTTTAAAATCAGTTTTATGGGGTTTCTTTTGTTTCCAATTTATTTTTCTTCTAATTTTCAAGATTTCCTCTCGTGTGCTTATTTTGTTTTTTGTTGTTATTGTTGGCATTCTCATTTTTACTTAAAAATCCAGTTCATCAATCCTTTATTTTTTGGTTGCATATATTTTTAAGGACATAATTTTTCCTCTAAGAATTGTTTTAGCTTCATACCAGAGATTTTGGTATGTTTTCTCATCATCAGTTCTTTACATTGTTATTATTTCTTTGATTTATTCTTTGATCGGCTTGTTTAGAATTTCATTATTAAGTTTCCATTTATGCCTGTATCTTCTGCTTATGCTCCTTGAATTGATCACCGTTTTTACTATGCTATGGTATATAAAAATGTATTCAGTATTTCTACTTTTTTACGTTTATTTGAAACTTCTTTATTCCCTAGTACATGACATTTTTGTAAAAGTGCTCTGTGACACTAAGAAGTAATATATGTATACACGCATATGTACACACATATATTCATTAACATGTATAGTGTGTATATACACAAATGTTCATACGTGTGTGCTATATTTTTTTAAGCTCACAGTTTTCCCCCCCCCCCCCGCCCCCACCGATATAGAGGGGACCAAAGATCCCCAGACCACAATTTTAGAACCATTGACCATCTCCCCCCCCCCCCCCCCTTATAGAGAGGAAGGAAAGATGTAGGACAAGAACAAAAAATAGCCGTTTTAGTTTGGCTTTACCCATAGAGTATGTGATAGTGTATAGATGAAAGGTTCTATTGTATGATGTTTCAGCTTCAGGCTTTAAATGCTCTTGTCTCTACCACTTATCATAAACAAACTATGTCACCTCCCATGAAACCTTCCCCAAGGACTCTTGCAGGTGGACAGCCCAGTATAGTGAAAAAAATGTCAATTTTGGAACCAGAGAACATGGACCAAAACCTAGTCACTTGTCTGCCAGTATTACCTTGGGTAAATCACTTAACCTTTCTGGGCCTCTGTTTCTTTATCTGTAAAATTCAAGATTGAACCTCATGGCCCCTGAAGTCCTTTCCACTTTTAAATCTAATCATGAATCTTACTCTGATCTCCACAAGTAATAATAGCTTACAGGCATATAGTGCTTTGCATAATTCTCATATGACCCTCACAATTAGACTGTGAATTGGCTAATATAAGCATTATCTTCATTTTACTGTTGAAGAAACAGTTCATGCTTAATGCTAAGCAGAGGTGCCAACAGCATTATTCTTTCTGCCCTGTAACTGTGCCTCAGTGTGGCCTTACTGCAGACAGGGATAGCTGTGCTCCTGTCTTAAGTCCTGCTTCACCACAGCTACATTTGGTGGTCTGAATGTTTTCTCCTCCAGAGATATGGAGAATATTGAGAACACAGAGGAAACTCAACTCTTTGTCTTGAGAGTACTTAGCACCCTCTTGGTACAAAAAGGGGGAACCTGGATGGTTTTTTCCTTTTAACTCATCACAGAAATCAACCAATTTAAATTTCTTTCAGGAAGCAGAGATGCACATCTTTGTGCTCTTTCATCTACCTAGTAAATAGTAGACTTACTTTTAAAATGTAGTAGAAAGAATATCAGGCAAAGTTATGTAACAAGCTCACTACAGCTCTTTAAAATGCTAAAAATTTAGCCTTAACCTCATTTTTTGGAATGTCACAGTCCTCCTTGAGGTATGTGACAGTTTTGAAATTTTTAAAATTAAGCTGTTCTTGACTTATTTGAATACTAAAAGTACTCTCTTAAATTTGATCACAGCAGGGAAAAGGAAGGGGCTTTGGCATGTATTTTCATGCTTGAGTAATTCAAATGAAATTTCACTAAACTTCTCACCCTCCTCTGCTCTACTCCCTCCCTCACCCCCACCCCCACCCCTCCCCAAGCAAATCAGCTCTGAGCTAAGAAGTAGTATGAGAAATTTGTCCCAAAAGGTAATTCTCCTAAAAAATTATAAGCACCTAAAAATAGGATCTTGTCACGAAGGTGCCTCCTAGACCCTAATTCTTCATAGACGGCAACAACCACACAGTTCAGTTTACAACCATAAGATTCCATTTTATTTACACTAGCCTCATTCTCAATGGGTTTTGTTGGTGATGATTATATATATATATAACAACCCATAATGGCAAAATTAATTTTTAAATATATATTTAAAAAGCATCTTAGAGATTTTATCTCATTCATATTTAGCCCTTTTCTCCCCTCTGTCCCAGGAGGGCACAAATACTGTATATTTATTCCCAACTAGTCCTTACTTTGTTTTGTTTTTACTAATTACTACTTGTTGCTAATTTGGTCAGCATTGCAGAGGTATGTATGGCTGCACATATCAACTCCCGACTCTGTTTTTCGCTCCTTTCTGAAAGATCCTGAAGTATCAGGCCTAGTAGAGGGAGATGAAAATAACAATGAAGAAAAATAATCTATCTAGAAATGCTTTATGAATGCGTGAGTAACGTTACAATTCTATGCTATTCACTGCAACATATATGTATATCCATAGACATCATTTATTTTAAGAAAAAAAGTTTCTAGGATTTGATTTACTCAAGTTCAGTGTTAATATTCTCTAGGCATTCCAGGCAAATAGTTAACCTAACCAGTCAGGTGGAACTAAATGCCATGCTTTCACTAATAAATTACCCCATCCCAGACTAAAAACCTTATAGAGATGTTTCAAATGACAGCACTTTGACTTGTCAAATTACTTGCTTTTGCTCAAACATTGATTTTATATCCATTGGGATTTCAAATTTGACATTTTAGGCTCTGGACATCTGTTCGTTCCACTACTCATTTATTTGTTGAAGGGACAAGAATACTTCTTCACATACTAGGATCATTTTGTGACAGAGGGTTGGTTTTCCAGACACTTAAATATTTTTAAGCTTTAATTTGCTTGAACAAAATTTTGAGAAACTATGTTTGAAAAACTATTATGTGCAAGGTACCCCGTGCAATCTTTCTGTGTGTGTAACACTTTTTCATAAATGAGGTGTGTCCTTGACTATAGAGGCCTAAAATATCATTATTTTATTGAATGATGACTTTTTATTGTAGCATTATTATCTAACATTTATTAAACAATAACAATATTCTTATTATTTTTTAAAAATGTATAATCCATACTCAGAAAGTTTTCTATATCTGTGACAAGATAAAGCTAGTTCATAATATGTCAATGTTTATAGTTTGTTTTGCATTAATTTTCTTCTTTAAGTTAAAACTTCACCCTCAGTTTAAAGCACTGTATTTTAGCTGTTAAATTTTACTTGCTGACATTTTATGAGGTTGGGGAAATGTTTTACTGAACTTTTAATTATTTTTGTGTTAATTTTGAATTGTTAATAAATCTTAATGTATGTCTATTAAACATTAACCACACAGCCTTCTTTGTCCTTAAACCACTTTATCATTATTAGTTCATACTTCCAAATATATTTTCTGTAAATCTGTGATATATAGTACTTATTAAAGATGAGAAGTCTGAAATACAGGACTATGATAGTAGCCAATTGAAAATTGAAATAAAAACAGTGTACAATAAGAGTCATTTTATTTGTATTATACCAAGTGACTGATATAATAGATTTTTTTAAAAACTGAATTGATAGTTTCTTCACACCTCACTACATTCAATATGGCTAGCATCCTTTTGATTAAGATTTTATACCAACGTTGAACTTGTTACTCAGTAACATATTAGATTTTTAAGAGATTATTCCTTTCTTTTTTTGGTGGTGGGGGAATATTTTGTTCTTGTGTTTGGAAGGAACAGCAGATTAACTCCCTTTTTCCAAGTGCATGTATGTGAACAAGATGTATCAGTTCTTCTTCCCAGATAACATTCTATATGAACCCATCATGGAACCTATTTGTATCCTTTTGGTTGGTGAGATGGGGAATACATTCTGGGAGAATCAGACCTGGGAGCAGGAGTGAAGAACATGAATTGGATTTCCTTGAGAACCATTGCACTCAGGATGTCCCCAAAGTCTCAGTGCAGTTTTAAGCTTAATAAATAACTTAATAGCTTAAAGCTATTAAGCTTAAAACTACGCGAATACTTCTGGGATTACTATTTTAATTTCCTTCTGCTACATCCACTATGAAAAGATAGAGGTGGGGAGGCCCAGATACAACTTTTTGTCATTTTCCCCCAACTTCTTCATTGCACACCTTTCACAATTCCCTTCATCTATGAAATATTAGAGAGAATGTAGCAATATTAGCAAACTTTTAAAATAAATGCCTTCCTGTCTCTGTCATAGTCCCTACTTTTTAAGGGGAAACATGAGTACAAGGATAGTGTAGCTTTATGTTTAATGCATTATATAGATTATTCATTAAAAACATTCATAAATCTGTACATTGGAACATTGCTTGACTATATACCTAATTTTTGCAAAGATTATTCTGTTTTTTAGACTTTTATTTCATATCCTTTTTAAAAATTGAGAATTGGGTGATGTTTTCTTGGTTATGGGTTGTTTTCTTGATCACCTTTGTCCTATGGCATCTAGCCATGCCAGGGGGTTTGTTTCTCTGTCAAAAGCAAATTGCTGGTGTTTATATAGATCTTCATACAAGACACTTTGCATATATTCTTCCTTGTTACTTATGCAAAAGTTTACATGTTATCTCATTTGACCACAATGATGTATGAAATAAAAGAATGTGAATATTCTTATCTCCATTTTAAAGGAAGGAAATGGTCCAAGAAGTTACCTACCCCAGGTCATACAGCCAGTAAGCAGCCAGATTGGAATCTTTGAGTCCTTTGACTTCAAATACAATGGTCTTTCCACTATACCACAGTTGCTTCTGATGTTATCCCTTCAAGGATTGTGATTTATGGAATGAAATTATGCATAATCTATTGTCCCTTCAGTCAGAGCTGAGTTTTTTTTTTACTAAATGTGCAGTTGGGTGTCTTTTTGCACTCCATTGCTTTAGAGTCACAATCATTGGGGTAACAGTTTAAGAGCCTTAAGTGATTGATTCATTTGACAGTGAAGCTGAATGAGTAATATTCGGGGTCATCACAACAAGCCCTGAAATATGGTTCTTTCTATTTTGATATAATGACAACAAAAATAATTTTGGCTTTTGTGATTTAGTAGCTGGCTTTTATTGGAAAAGCTTCTTTCATTTTCATTTATCAGAAAGAAATTACAGACCACAAAAGAATGTAGATGAAAACAAGAAAGCAGTCAACACTTATACCTCCTTCTCTGAAATATAGGGCCTCCAAAGTATAATTGTGATATTGGATTTTGGTCCACATAGAATAAGCATCCTTCCTAGAAATTGTTACCAACTGTTAGAATATTTAAAAAATAATAATATATTACTGAGTTGAATTTGTTGGTTTGTTTCTAGACTTTACAGTGGTTAGAATGAAATTATTCATGTTACTCTTAAAAAAAGAGTATTAGGATATTGGGATATCCTCAAATTTGAAGATGATTGAATATAGATTTTTAGTGTATGCACTCATTTCTGCTTAACTACTTTGCATTTCTTATCCTAACAGATAGGATAAATACACTTAATACATTATCACCCATTTCGAAATACTGGCTATAGGTGGTTCTTTTCAACATACATACACCTTGTTCACTGAGCTTACAATCTAATGAAAAGGTCACAGAAATATAAAGTGAATAGACATTTACATTCCTCAGGAGATGACTTAAAATTAAAATTAAACCCCATGGCTCGAAAAAATCTGATTACTCTGTATAACTGCAAGGCCTTATGTGTGTATATGCCTGCTTTTCATATATACCGGGTAGAATTGTATTTGAAAGCCTGACCCTCCAGAATCCCATATTGTTGGACCCTGGTCAGAACATCAGGTTTCTCCATTCAGCATGACCATTTTCATTTCTTTGTATGTCATTGTAGTGTCCATAGAACTCTTCACTGTGGTCCAGATAGAGGGAAAGGATCCTTTTTTGTGAACCTACAGGTCTGTTGAATAGTTTCTGTGTTCTCAAGAGGAGAGATTGGGTGCTCTTTAGAAATTGTGACTGCTAACTCATTCACATTAAATGTGTTCTTTGGAGCTCTAAATAGAGCGTTGTTAAAGAATAGCTATCTGCATATTTTTTTTCCTCCTTTTGAACTCACCATGTTATTCTTGCTGTTTGTCATTTATGTTAGCTGTACTGAAAAGATAGGTAAGTAGTTTCCTCAAAAAGTTCAAACACACTCCAAAAACTTTCCTAAGATAAAAGGTATGGGAGTACACAGGGAAAACAGCAGTGAGCGCTAAAACTGATCAGCAGAGAATAACTATTATAGGAGTATTTTAGACAGGAGATCAGAAGCACAACTGTCTTACATAGCTTGACCTATACCAAGAAAATGCCAAAGATTAAAGAGAAACACTCCGATGTGTGTGTGTGTGTGTGTGTGTGTGTGTGTGTGTGTATTCTCATATGTTCTTCCCTTTAAGTATCCATGCACCATTGACATTACCTCATAATACCCAACTTTTTACCAAATCAAGGCTACCACTTGATAATATATTTTAGTTGGTTGTGCCCTTTGGGGCCCAACACTTCCCTTGGGAAGCCTCTTCTATCATCACACAGAGAAGACACAAGTCTCTAGCCATGACTTTTACCTGTATAGGGAAGCAGTGCTTGTGAGTGCCATTTACAAGTCAAATGGTAGAATAGGGAAGTAGGGGGTGGGATTGGATTTTAAAAAATATTAGAAAAAGACAGGAGAAGAGGAGATATTTAGATATACATAGACTTAGAGTATATTAGGTTTGTCTACCCCTAGTCGAATAGATTTTTACCTCAAGAAGTTTTGAATGATATTTTAGGCAAAATTCTACCTTTTTTATGTTGGCTGCAAGATTTAGAGCTTTAGAGATTATCTGGTTCAGAGTTTCTCAACCCTGAGGTCCATGAACCTGTCATATATACATGCATACATACACACATACACATCTGTGTGATTTATATTATCTATTATAAATATATAACTATTCTATGTAACAAATGTATGATGACTAAATTTCAACATAGTTGAATTCCTCTGTAAATCTGTGTTTTATTTTTTGTGCTTGAATACCTTATTCTCAGAAAGGCTTCACCGTATTGCCAACAGGGTACATGACACAATGAAAAGGTTCAGAACCCCTGATCTAGTCTACCCTCTTTCATTTTTGTAAATGAAGAGATTAAGGCCCAGAAACTTAATTGGTTACACCAAGCACCAGTTCCCTTTTATTAAATATTACATTTTCTGAAAAGATTTTTTTTCCACCAACTTTTTTTAGCATAAAGCTTATTTCTCTAAATTGGTGTTTCATCTCTTTTTCTGTTACATTTTCATTCTAGTTGCTTTATCAATGTCAAATCTTTTTTAAACTAAAAAGAAACTACATTTTGTGTCCTGACACTCTCCCTATTATATTTTTCTCTAGTAGTAGCTTTATATATCAGCAAGAATGAGAGCATTCAGTAAAAATCAATTGCTGATGATATGGACAGTTTACCATAATGCATATTGGAAGCTTCCTTGAAACTCTTCTTGAATGGAAGGTGCCATGGTCTGTGTTTTATGGCCTTCTAATGTTAGACTGTAATCTCATTTAGCATTTTCCCAAAGTGAAAACAGTGCATTAGAGTAGCATAACAGGCATCCCAGATCAATACTAAAGCAGAGCTTTTCCCTCATGCACTAAGCCAGGCAGATGTCCAGGGTGTACTCCAGCCACTGGGGGACATTTATGTTAGTTTCTAGCCTTTGTGCCTCACCCCCATCCCTACTTCCAGTCATCAATACCATATTGAAGTATCCAAAGAGACTAGTGTATGTGTAAATACTTAGAATGCAAGTGATCAACAATCAACAAATCAAGAGACCTGAAAGAGAAATATAATTGACTTGTGGATAATAAAAGTACATTTTGACACGTTTGAAATTAGAACTAACACATGAGCTCTAATAGCACAACTCAGTAAATGCTTGTTTCTAGGTTAAAGTACCATATACAGAGACCATTTTTGTTATTAAATGAATTATGATGGATATGTAAATGTTATATCTTTCCCCTGTGATATCTAATTATATGGCGACATCTCCATGTGCTGATAGAGGGGATAAGTAGCACCTTTGTTCAGCATTCGTTATTCCATCTTTTCCCTTAATCTAATTTATAGATTGGTGAGATTACCAGGTTATATCACGGGATTAAAAATGCCCTGGTTTTCTTGTGAGTTCTCAGAGCAGTTGCACTGTTGTGCATCATAATGTATTTGCTATAGTAGAAAGCATGTTGGACTTGCTGTCAAAATACCTAAATCTGAGCCTGGGTTCTGATGCTAACAATGTAATTGTTGGAAAGCCAAGGGATCTCAGAGGATGGAGAGTCTAACCCAGAAGAATCCCCTCTGTAATATTATGGCGAGTGGAAAAAATATTAGACTTATTCTGCTTGAGTCCAGAGAAAATTGAGAGGAAAGATGCTGAGAGATAAATTTAAATTAACCAAAGGGAAAAAAAAATCCTATTTATATTAGAGTTATCCAAAATTAGAATGGTATACCTTAAGAGAAGATCTGCACCAAAGGCAAACCCACCTTCTCTTGAGTATGTGAAGACGGCTTTCATGCCATCCTTCAACTGACCGTGAGAGAGAGAAAAGGAGGAGAGGGATGAAGAGAGGAGAGAGTTAAGTGGTTGCTAAGTGCTGGGAGAGTCAAATGCAAACAAGCAAAACACTGTCCACCAGGAACTTAAGTTCTCATCAGAGAAGATACATGTAAAGGAACACTGGGAAGGGGGTGGAACCCAAGGGTGGTCATGGTGAGGAGGCTGGAGGAAGTTTGTGTGAAGGTCCAGACCATAGAAAGAAGGCAAAAAGTCTCACCTATCAGAGTCGAGGAGCCAGGCATGAAGTCCACATCCCCAAAACTAAACACAGTATTCCAGATGTACAGTGTGGGCAGAATACTGGAGTACTATCATCATTCTGGACACTTTGTGTCTCTAAATGTAGCCTAAATCCACAGCTGTGGTTTTGGTGGCCCTGCTACATTGTTGATTCACGTAGAGGTTGTTTGTAGTCCATTAAAGTCCCCAGGTCCTTTTCACAGAAATGGTTACTTAGCCATATCTCTCCTATCTTGTGCTTGTGAAATTAAGTTTTTTGAGCCAAGCGTAGGAATTTCCATTAAACTCAAATGAAAAAGTTCTAATAAATTTCATCTTTAATCTGTCATTCTAGTGTGTTGAGGTTACCTTGTCTAACAGGCTCATAAACCTTCTTGTCTTTGCAAATTTGACAAGAACATGTTCTATGCTTTTATTCAAATCATTGATGAAAAGTTTAGTGGCAAAGGGCTATGGACAGATAGATACCTGGGGGCTACACATGAGACGCTTCTCAGGTTGACGTTGAACTACTGACCCATCTTTGTATCTGGTCTTTCTAGCTGTTCAGAATCCACCCAATTGTATTATTGTCTAACTGCCACCTTTCCATCTTGTCTGCAAAGATAACATGAGAAATTCTATAAAATGCTTTTTGTTGAATTCTAAAGTATACTTGGGTTATTTCAGTTTCCCTTTGCAGATGCTCAAAACCTATCCTTTAATAATATATTGTAGAATTTTATTAGGAATAGAAGTCAATCTCATTCTCCCACAATTCACAGAATGTGACCTTTATACCTTTTTTGAAAATCAGGACATTTACCCTTCACCAGTCCTGTATTGCATTCCTTTTCTCCAAGATCTTTTGAACATAGCAAAAAACAGCTTGGCAGTTATGTCTATAAGTTCTCTAATAAGATGTAGTTCATTTGGCTTTGGTGACTAGCATGCACTGAGAAGTAGGTGCTCTGTTTCTCTCTCCTCATTTGTCTACAGTTTCAGTTTTGTTCTGTCACTCCCAATCCCAAGATCCTTTTCCTAAGAAGATGAAGAGGAGCAAAATAAAAATTTAGTCATTCACCATTCTTACCATTGGCCATTGCCACTACCTTCCCTTCTCCAAGCAGCAATTGTATTTCCTCCATTGGGCCTCTTTTTGCTCCGGAGTACCTTTCTGAAAGTCTTTAGCATTTAGGTTCAACTCACTGCAAGCCGTAGTACTATTGATGCTATATTTACCAGACTCTTTTATATGTATGTAGTTACCTGACCTTGCTTCCATCCCCCATACACGCCTTTAAAGAAAATCCAAGTTCACGCCACAGTGATCTCTTTTGTTAGTTGTTCTCTTCCTTCTCCATCAAAATAATTTCTCCTTATGTCATTAGAATTTCATTCTTGAGGATTCCTCTCCCTTTTGACTGACTTCCTCTGGAGAATATTAGGCCATTAGTTCCTTCCTGTCATTTCGTGTATCTTGAGTTGCTCTGTTTGTTTAAAAACAAAAAAGGTGGGAAGCAGGAGGAAGATGCCTCAATGGGAAATCCATATCCAAAAAAAAGTCACAAGTATTTGAACTTTGAAATCTCAAAGAAGGTAAACTCTGTAAATTAGATTTAAATTCCTTTTTAAGTAATTGCCAAAGCTGAATGACAGCAGCATTGGTAATGTTGCATAAAATTTTGGAAACTTCCCCCAATTCTAGCTACATATCTGATATCTTTAGAAAGTGTCGTGGAATGAATTCCTTGAAGAAACAGTAGCATAGTTTGCATTTCCCTTTTCTACTCTAGGAAAAAAGTAATAGCATAGTGCACTGGATAAAAGTAATTGGGGATACAAATTATTGCCTGAGGATTTCCTTGTTGATGAGAAATTTTTTTTTCTCCATGTTCTCTAGGGGTTTTTTTTGAACCCATTAAATTGGAAATAATGCTATTCAGAAATTATGTTTGGAGAAGCCAATTTTAGATTCCAGAAGAAGACTAATATTTAAAAAAAGCAAAATGATAAGCTTTCTGTATATAGAACAAAAGCTAATTTGAAAATAATATAAATGTATATATCATGTGGCAGCATAAAACAGTGTATACATATGTGTCTGTGTGCAGGTAATTCGATTCAACAAACATCATCTCTCCTATACTGTACTGTACTGTACTATACACAGCTATACTAGATGATGGGACTAGACAATCCCCATAGCCTTATTCCATCAGTTTACTCAGGAAGTGTGGCTTCAGTTTATACAGCACATTTTAATTTACTTTGAAGTTTTGTATTTATATATGTATGTTT
This sequence comes from Trichosurus vulpecula, assembly GCF_011100635.1. Lineage (NCBI taxonomy): Eukaryota > Metazoa > Chordata > Mammalia > Diprotodontia > Phalangeridae > Trichosurus > Trichosurus vulpecula. The sequence goes on from NC_050577.1 coordinate 115,136,675, forward strand.
CCTTTATATACCAGATATAGATTATAAATTGTTAGGGAGGAAATACCCTCTTGTGTGTTATAATGCAGTTTGTACACTTAAGACTAAATATATATATATATATATGTATATATATATATATATTTGTCAATTTTTTGACATTTTTCCCATTTCTGTAATCACAGAAGTTAATATGAGTCTCTAGTATCCAAAGTAGCTAAGAGTAAGTGGCCCACTTTACTTACCAGTATAAGCTCAGATTCATGGGATCATAGATCTGAAGCTAGAAGGGACCTCAAAGGACTTTGAATTCAACCCCCTTATTTTTCAGGTGAAGAAACTAAAACCCAGCAAGGTTAAGTGACTTACTTAAGGTTAGACAAGTAGTAAATGGCAGTGTCTTAAATGGTGTCAGTTAATAGGATTTATTTAGTGGAAATTATCTAACTTTTCTCCACTTTGATCTACGGAGAAACATCAATTTGAATAGCCATTTTTCTCTGAAGATAGAATTGTGTCTTTCCAACTTGAAAACATTCACCCACTCACTTCAATTTAAAACAAAAAGATGTCTTTTAATTTTTGTCATCCATTTATGACCACTTCATTAGTCTCTGGTTTCTTTTTCAGGCGCTATGAGACTCATCCAATCTGTGCTGATCTGCAAGCTAAAATTCTCCAATGTTATCGGGAAAACCCTCAGCAAACACTCAGCTGCTCTACCCTGGCCAACCAATACCAGCACTGTGTCAATCATGCCAAACAGGTGGGTGTGTAGGCCTAGTCAACCTGGACATCGCAAAAATTAGGATGGAAAATGTATTTTAGATTGTCATAGAGATTAGATTGTCAATCCACATATTGGTAAGAGTTGTACACTCTGTATTTAGACCACTCTGCTTTTCATGTAAACGGTTTCAGCCTAAAGTTTGATTTTTTTTTGACATGTTTGTGTGCTTTGTGGCCATCATTTCCCTTTTAATGAATTATGGTAGAAATGTGTCCTTAGCGTGTTCATGCAATGCCCTGCATGCAGTAGGCACTTAATAAATATTTGTGGAATGAATGAATTAATATGTGCTCTTGGGACATCCTCCAGCATCCATGAGTGTTGCTGTTTGTTGCCACATGGCAGTCAGAGGAAGAGGCTCATAGAGCTGTGTTCTCTGTTAAAATTGTTCCACTAATCTAGAGGTCACTATAGAAGTGTAGGATCTATGTAAGTGCTATAAAGAGGACTTATGTAGTCTTAAATGCATCCACAAGCCATATTGTCCCATTAAACCTTTATATAGCAGTCGAATGTTATTCACTAGTACATGTTTTCTCCAATTTAGGTACTTTAGTAAAGTTAATAATAAACCACCTGCCTTAATGGATCACATAATTGCCTGTCACGTAACTGATTCAGTTGAATTTAGATTACACTCACTCAACTGTTGAAATTATAGGAAATCTCAGTGTCTATCAGGTGAAAAATTTGTAATAGCTGACCTTCTACCCAAACATATTTAGCATTTGAGCTATGCAGCATGTCTCTCTGCAGCCTAATTTGCCAGATTTATAATAATACCACTTAGTGTAAATTTCTAACACACTCTTTATATTTGATAGAAGGAGTTGACAGCTCTGATTGGGTAGTTGTGTAGTAGTGGGGAAAAAATATGATCAGGATTTTTTAGAATGACTGTGTGATACCTTTAAAAGTCTCACTTAATTCCCATTTCTGTCTCTTGTTTATAGTAGGACTCTGTTACCTTTAGCGCAGTATATGAGAAATTCTTTTGTTAAAAGGTCCTTAGTGGAAACACTGTTAATATGAAGTTTGTATATTTTGTTTGTTGGAAACAGATTCTGATAAGCTTTTAATAAAATCAGCCTCCCATGGTAATATAAACTCAAGCACTTTAGACCTGTGATTTGAGTAACAAAGCCTTTCTAACTTGATATTAGTGCCATAACGTGGACAAGGTATTCATTGGAAAAAGTGCCTATGGAAAATTGTGTTCCAGTCACTATATAAAATGTATGTGCTTGTGTCCACTGAGTATGATTTTTAACATGGATGAAACGGTAACTGGAAGGAAAATGCTAATGTCGACTCAGTCCACTTCATGGCTTTTAGAATTACTTTGAACTTTTGATTTCTTTTTCCAATCATAATCTTCCATTATTCCATCTCTCCTAAGACCTTACCATTCCTAAAACTATTCTTCATCATCACCGTGATCTCCACCCTCTCTCCCCCTCACTAATTTCCCAGTCCATCTCCAATGCTCTAGCACAATCTCCTCTTCACAGTCTCAAGGCCTTGGTGAATCAGTTCAACCCCACACTGTCCCCTGCTCCTTTGTCCAGTCACTGCTCATGCCTTCCTAAACCCCAACCCTGGAACTCCCCCATCATCCACCTCCTTCATTCCTACTCACTTTGCTGCTGGAGGGAGGTGGAAGAAGTCACAGAACCTTGACGACTGGGTTCATAGCAGATTTAAGCTGTCGAATCTCATCTGAACCCTTGGTGCAGCAAGGCACTCCTTCTATGCCTTCCAAGTAGATTCTCTGTCCCTCTTGCCACAGCAGCTGTTCTTATTCTTTTGTACTCCCTCCCCTACCTTTAGTGTCTTCATTTCCTTTCCTCTCAGTCTCTTCTAAAACTCTGAAGTTTGGCTTCCAGCCTCCTCAGATAACTGAAAGTGTTTTCTGCAGTTATGAGTAATCTCTTAATTGTCAAATTGATGGCTTTTTCTCAGTCCTCATTTTTCATGACTTCTCTACAGCATCTGACATTGACCCCTTACTCCTCTGTCTAGGTTTTCATGCTTGTTTCTTGTCTCTGTTGCTGGATCTTCATCCATATCATGCCCACTGACTGTGGGTACTCCCAAGCCACTATTCCAGGCCCTCTTGTCCTTTGTCTTTATACTCTTTCATTTGGTGATATCATCAATTCCCATAGGTTCAGTTGTCATCTTTATACATATGCATCAAGGATCTATATATGAAAGAAAGAAGAGGAGAGAGTCTAGAACATATCACATAAGCTATATTCTCTCTCATTCTGCGGCACTAAAGTGATATTCACTAGTATAGTTGTTTTCTCCAATTTAGATTCTTTTTAAAATTTCTTCCAGAAGGAAAGAAGGAAATTTATTAGGTGATTATTAGGAGCAAAGCACTGTGCAAAGTTCTGGGGATGAAAATGGGGGAAAAAAGGAAAAACAAGATAAGCTCTGCTCTAAAGGAACTTGCTTCTAACAGAGGGAGACAACACATTGAGGAGTTTTTAGCTGCAAATTGATGGAAAGGCCCAGTGGTCCTTAGGGTGCAAAGGCAAAGCAGATGGTAATACATCTTCTTTAATGTTATTTCCACTCATAAAACCACATTTATTTCCGAGGTTCAGTCATTTGTAAGTGCCAAAGACTTTGTTGGTGAGAACTTTATTTTTCTTGGATCTTCAGTGTCTGGTTAGAGGGAAGAGGCAATGGCTACAGCTCCTGCAAAAGCAGTTGTCTGGTAGCATATCTACAGGGATTGATTCTCTGGATAATGGCTTCAGGGGCTGAGCTGGAATCAGGGCTGGTGGTCTGAGGCCGTTGTCCTTCCCAGGAGGATCTCAAATGGCCTATAAAAGCATCTCAAAATCAACATGAGCAAAATAGAACATTTCCCCCAAATCTTCCCCTCTTCTGAACTATTCCATGACTGTTGAGAGTACCACCATTCTTCTAGTAACCCAAGTTCATAACCTGGGCATCCTCCTTGATTCCTTACTATCACTCACCCCATATATCTAATCACTTGCCAAATCTTGTTTTTATTTCCACAGCATTTCACATATACATCCACTTCTCTCCACTTGCATAGATACCTCCCTAGCTCAGGCCCCCATTACCTCTTGATCAGATAATTGTAATAATTCTTAATTGGTCTCCCATTCTCAAATCTCTCCCTACTCCAATCCATCTTCTATTCAGCTGCCAAAGTATTTTTCCTAAGGTACAAAGGTCTGACCATGCCACTCATCTGCTCACTGAACTCCAATGACTCCTTCTTACTTCTAGGATCAAATGTAAATTCCTTTCTTTAGCATTTAAAACTTGGCCCAGTCTATCTTTCTAGGTTTATATTTTTTTTCTTTCCTTGCCCCATAGTTTAACCACACTAGCCTACTTGGTTATGTGCTCCTCATACAAGCTACTCCATCTCCTGTCTCCTTGCTTTTGCATACCCAAGCCTGAAATGCTCTTTTTCTTCACATCTACTTCTTCAAATCCTTCACTCCCTTCAAGAATGAGCTCAGATGCCACATTTTCTGTAGGAGGCCCTTCTGGTTCCCTTAACTGTTAATGCCTTCTCCTCCGAGATTACCTTCTATTTACTATATAGCCTTATCATATACATGCATACCCACATAATATACATACATAAACATTCACACATATACCTATTTATGCACATCTTTTCTCTCTCATTAGAATGTGAATTTTTTGAGAATGTGGACTGTTAGCTTTTTCTCTCTTTGTTTGTTTGTTTCCCCAGTACTTAGGACAGTACCTGACACAATAAGTATTTACCATAATTGGTAATGAATTAATTGGTGTTTGTAATATCTAAATTCCAGTGGCTTTCACTTTGGCCTTTTCCTTCTATTTCATAGTGCTTTTTGGTGGGGTGCTTTTTGTTGTTGTTGTTTTTGTTTCTATATGTGCTTTGGGTTGTTCTGAGCCAGCTGTAGTCTCCTTCTGTCTTCCAGATGACAAATACTCTTCTTCATTTGTAAGATAGGGCTTGTGAAAATAAGAGTCTGTGGCTATAGAACTAAAAACAAAGCTGCCTGGTCCATGTTGAGGTCACACATAATCATAGCTTTATTTACACCGTACTCAGACTAAGTATATCAGCCAAAGGTATGTGAAAGGGCCTATGGATCTCTCTTGTAAAGTATACTTTTTATTACCTTCTGTTAGTATTTTAGAATGCCCTCTATTACTTGCATGATACATACATTAGGCAGAATATACATTTACTCTATGTTAATCAAAGGGATATACTACTGCCCATATATGAATCAAAGGGAAACCTACTGCCCATGAAGATTTTGTCTTTTTGGAAGAGCACCATTGAAATGGTCAGGTGCCTATAGTAGAGAACTAAGGCTTAACAACCAGGCACCCACTCAGAACTGGGCATTTGTGACCAAGCACTGATCATTTGTGATGCATAGAATTTGGTTTTAAATGAAAAGGAGCACTTAGTGATTAGTTGTCTTGAAAGTAGCAGGGTTCTCTGTTATCCACTAATCTAAATTTTTGTGGAAGGGAGCTCAAGTAAGAAGATGGGAAAAAGTGCTTAAAACAGAGTGAGAAGAAAGGGAATTAAGGACCAAGTAAAACAGCGATGAGAGGTGAAGGTGATTGGGAAATGAGTACAAGAGAGGATAAGAACAAAGCACTTTATCGGAGATGACAGCCCAGTAAGGCACCAGTTTATGGCTATGCTAAAATGACTGGTCTGGTGGAAGAAATATTTCATTAATGGTTGCTCTTTTCGGAAGAGAGTTAATTACCTAGTATTTTTCAGTTTTCTCTTTTGTAAAGATACAGTCATTCCTGGAAGTTAGACTTCAACCTTGTGACCTCAACCCTTTGGCCCTTCTTGTTGGAAAAGGATTTAGTAGTGTAATAGTTGCTCTTGTTCCCTGAGGCAGTTCCTCATGGGGCAAACTATCCATCTTACATTTCCTGTGAAAGCCAGAGCATATAGTGGACAATACTCAACAGTGAAACAACAACCAAACATGAAAACAAGCCATTAGGTTGTCCTGTCCATTTCTCTACTATTGTAAGAGCGTTCCCCATAGGATAATCTCAAATGCTTAATCCATTCCATGGTTAAATGACTCACATGATTGGGCTTTCACTAGTTCCCTTGAGACACTATCCTGTGGTCTAATAGATTTTACTGATTGGAAAATTTCTGGATATTCCTCAGCCTTAGTTTTCTTTTATTCTCTTTCATCCACTTATTCACATTTATCCTTTCTGAGCCATCCTTAAACAATTCCTCATGGGTTGTCATGGGAAATTTAGATTATGCTTTCCAGTGTGTTAATTCTGTGTGATCATCATAAGAGTAAAAGGATTTTAAAAGATAATTATTATCTCTAGGACTGAAAACTACAGGCTAACTAAAAGTGATACATCATTAAGAAATGAATGCGAACATTTATTTATATATACTGGAACATATTAGCCATATTAACTCTTTAGCCATCAGCTTTATAGCTTTCTTAGAGCTACCAGGATCAATTTTTTTTTCTTTTTACCATTGATACATATTACCATGCTCCCATTCTGTCTTATACACACACACACACACACACACACACACACACACACACACACCACCACCACTCCATTTTTCTTATTCCTTTAGTTGTCATAGAATTGAGAAACAGTTTTAGAGATCCTCTAATCCAACTGCCTCCTTTTACAGAAGTGGAAACTGAGTCCCAGAGAGGCTAAATCATTTGCCCAGGGTCACACTGGTGATAGCCAACATTTTTCCCTTTTGTAGGGTGAAGTAGAATCCAGTCTTGTGAGAACTTGAACAAGAAAGAGTATGAAGCCAAGTTCATCTTGCCTTCTATAACTTGAGACACCCCCACTTTCCTGGTATTTACCTTTCAATCACACATAGAATAAGGTATTTGTTGAGACAGGGATTCTAGATATTCTGTTCAGAGGGGTAACTAGGGATTTTTTCATCCAGGGCAAAAACAGTTGTTGGAGTAAGACATGGCACAGAGGACAGTCCAGGTATGCATATAGTTGAGCCAAGAGAGGAGTTAATCTGTGAACTTTCTCCTACATCCCCCACCCCTGCATCTTGGAAGGGAAATGGGCCGCAGGGAAAGAATACCACAGTGCTGAGATCCTCGGGGTGGTGGCATGGGCCGGCAGAGCCTTCAAGATGAGCTGCAAGATTGGCAGTAACTGTGGATCTGAACCTGTGGATCTCTTCCTGTTCACCTTATGCTACTAACAGCTCTGATTCTGGCCCATTTTCATCACTTGCTACCATTGGCTAGAAGACTTTAAAAAAAAAAAAAAGCTAAGTAGGCTCCTGGAGCATATTATGTGTATTGGACTATAGTCTTTATATTTTAAGGTGACTTTTCTCTCTGTGACTATAGGCAGAAGAGTTGTGCACATCTAGTAGTGGTGTGTGCATGTGTGTACTTTCATGTTTTTCGGTTTGAGGCAATAGTCCACTTGTAGAATCTTTTATTTTTATGACTGGCTTCCATATTACTGCTAAGTCCTTTGCTCAGGAGAAGCATCCCATTGTTTTGTGCCAGCCAAATCTGCCTGCCACTGTTGCAGAGTCAAAACTATGTTGTTGTTCGTTTCTTAAAGATCATAGTCCCTGATTTTACACATTACTGACAATCCTGTGGAAGTCCAGTATGTAGAATGAAAGTGAGGCCAGTTTGAGGAAGAAGATAGAAAATAATAACTTTCCAGGTCTCCTGCAGGTAGTAATAGAGATAGAGACTGAACCTGTGATTTCATTTGTAGAGAAAACTCCCTCTACCAGTGTAGGTTGTCACCTTCTCTGCAACTTCTACAATTCAGAAGTTGCTTAGAACACTAAGGGGTTAAGTGACTTGCTCAAGGTCATACAGCTAGTATTGGTCAGAGCTGGGACTTGAGCTCAGGTTTCTTCCTGGTTCTGTGACCAGTTCTTTTTCTACTACATCGTACTTCTCATTCATGTTTCCCATGCTCAGAGAGATGAAAAAATAACTATCTCTCTCTGCCCCATGTTAACTAGTTAAAAAGGGTAGTAAATCTTTTGAAATCTCATACACTCCCACCAGAAAATGCAGGTTACCAACCAGCTCTTCTTGGAGATACAGGTCTATGGATTATTTATATGGCAAGAGGATTCAAGTTCAGATATCATCCTAGAACCATGGATATCAGTGGAACTCAAAATGGGTGGGAAGTCAGGACCAAGAGATCTTTAAGGCAGAGCAAGGAATACAAGAGACAGACCTTCCTCCAATCTTTGCATTTAAGAGGAAGACCAGGTCACAAGCCAAACAGCTGAGAATCAACGATCACGCAGGTACAGGAGGTCAAATCAGAATGGCATGTTCAATAATCAGGCAGTCTGTCAAGCCATGAGGCACCAGCAATAATAACACCTTGAAACTGAGGTATTCCCTGCTCTGGGTAGGAAGCCCCTTAATGGCTTCCTGCTGGGACTGCAACCTTCTAAGACTTGGCTAGGTTAGGGCCTGCAGGTAAGAGCAGATGAGCCACTTTAGGGAGTTAGTAAATAAGTAACTTGACTGATGTAAAGAATGACAGGTCAGAAATAAGGACAGAACTTGACATCTTATGCTATTTTAAAGCTTTTTCCTAAGTAAATCCCTTATTTCTTTCTTTTCTAAAATATAAATGAAACCTTCAGGATATGGTTAGCCTCCGAAATAAAAGACACCAAGATCAGAGTGCATGGAGGAATTTGCCTGAGGCAGAGTTTCTTCCAAGTTTCTTAGGGCCTTGCATTTCATCTTTACTGTAACTTGGATCCTTGAAAGACCAGAACTTCACTGCTCCCTCTCTTGAGTGCTAATCCAGTCAACATAACTATTGGCAACTCTGGTTTGAGAATTTGAGCTTCCTGAAAAAATTTCATCAGATTAAGCTTTAGAGTTAGAGGGGGCCTTCCAACTGAATGGAGAAGCAGGGCTCCTTCATTTTGTGGATATGGAAACATGGCCAAAGGGAAGGAGGTTAAGTTTTCCAAGGTCACAAAGTTTATTAGTAGCAGAGGCAACACTAGAACACATCTCCTACTTCTTTGATTGGTACTCTACTTTGTCATTTATCTGAGTTACCTCAGACATCTATCTACAACCCTTCAGATGTCGTCTTCATTTTTTCATTCTCTCCTGAAGGGAGAAGAAAAAAAGATTATGGTGACTGCTCAAAGGTCATAGAATCTTTGAATTTGGAGCTGGAAAGGACACTAAAGGACATTTAGCTCCAGCTGTTTATGAGGCAACTGAGGCACAGACAGAAGTGACTTGCCTGGGGCCCCACAAGTCGTGGTGGCTGATTTAGACTTGAAACCCAGGCCTTTGACTACAACTCCAGGGTTCTTTCATGTCTACCACAGCCACCCACACTGCTCAGCTCATGTAGGACCTTAGGATGAGGTATTTGGTAGCAATCCAGCAGGGTATCTAAACTCATTCACAACCTCCCCTTATAAGATACAAATGCCTCTCCCAAGTATCAGACCTCCAAACTCCTCTGCTAACACAGTCGCTTGATGATCAGGAGGCTGATTCCTGAGTTCCTCATTGCCCAGTGCTGCCGAGCCCCTACACTGCTTAGCTGTGCTCTCCTGGAACCCTACTCAAAGCCTTTTCCATGTGGTAGAAGTCACCAGAGCCTATACTTTGTTGGCATAGAGCCTTCGAGGTTGGAATTGGCATTGATGGAAGGAATACTAACGTTAGTGAGATCATAGATCCATTGAAATAGTAATATTTACCTTAAATAGTAGAGGATTAGTTTACAACCAGCTGCAAACAAATATGGAATACACTGAGGGTTGGAGGAGAAGGGTGACTGGTGGAGGGGGACAAGAGATGTCTAAGCACACCATAGGTAAATTTGGACTGGAGTCAATACGTGCCTAGTTTGCAGAGCCATAAGATGTGCCTTCACACTGTATGTTACTTCATTACTGAGGAGGTTAACTTTTTTGAGCATATTTTTATATTATATTTATAATAAGGCTTCTTTATCATCACCCAGTAGAATTTGTTATCACTCACCTGTACTTTTAAAATTAGGACAAATTCAGAATTTTGAATTTGCCCATTTGCCCCCACCCACCATCCCCAGGAAACTGCTTCCCGAGAACACTTGCCTTGTAACTTTTCTCTCTCCGTTGTGGACTGATTGATTAGAGAAAGTATTGCCATTGAAATACGTTTTTATTCTACATAATGAATGTTGCTACCCACAGGCTCATCCTTCAGAAGTCACAAGTGTGAAATGTTACAGTGTTTTACTGATTATCGTGGCAAACTGTAAGCAGTGAACATAGGGAGATGGAGGGTGCTAAACGGCTTTTGAGACCTGCAGCATTAGCTAAAGTCATAAAATAGGAGCATGGCATCTTGGCATGAAAAAAATTAGCTAATTTTTTTTCCCCCAAAGCAAGAAGAATAAAGAACAATAGTTGCTGGAGGGAGTAGAACTGATATTGAAAACAAAATCATTTAACTACTCAGATTTTCAGGTAGTAAGAAGCACTCGTGCTTTTCATAAATTGAATTTATTGATTACTTTTTCCTCCTATCCCCCTTGTAATCTTCTCATTCTGTCTTCTATATTCTTCCTGTTTCTTACTGTGGCTCTAATCTCTCAGTCTCTTTTTTCTTCTCTCTTCTTTAGTAAAACATAGAGCACTATGTAGAGACTAAGAACTTTGATGGGGGCAGGGTAGGAGGGTCAGTTCTGTTAGGTCTTTGGTCCTAACAAATAGATGTCAAGTTCATTAGAGGAAAGTTAACAGCATCACCAAAAAGCAAATAACCCTTCCCCCCCCCCAAAAAAATGTGACAACTTTACTTTCCCCTTGATGGTGATTTGGCAACACAAAGTTGCTATAATTTCTTTTAAATAGATTGAGACAGCCAGGAAACTGACAGTGCAGTGATTCAACCCAACTGAGAAAGCTGTAATTCAAAAATCAGTAGAAGAGATTATTATGTAGCAAAAATATTTGAGAGAAACTGTTCAGATCATTTTAATAAAGGGAAGTGACACACAATTTTCTATCTCCAGGGGCATTGTTCTTGTCTTACAATCAGAGCTGCCAGTCTTTCCACGGAAGGGGAGAGGGAAGGAGGAGGAGTCAGATAAGGAGGGCGAGAAGGAATGGGGAATATGAAGCCCAAACTCCTCTCTTTGGTATTGGGTGATTCCTCCAGCTGTTTAGAAAGGGAGTTTCTGGAGGCCAAAATGATGAGCACTTGGAAGGAATTTCTTTCCCCACATTACGATTAAGTGTTAGCAGTTCCCCAAATGAAGGAAGCAATTTTTTATAACTTGCAAAGCTTTTCACTCATTCTTTGGGGAATTTCCTATGTTAATTTATGCAGTGTTAAATTTATGCAGTGTTAAAATTCAGTCCAACAGCAGCTACTTACAGAAACTATACAGTGGTGGTACGAAGACTCTTAAGGTAAGCTCATTGTGAAAATAGCCTTAGTCAGCCTTGACAAATATTGAAAGCCTAAAGTTTTTGTGCCAGGGTTGCAGAAGGTTTTTTGTTGTATGCTAAAAGCATTACATTAATACTAAATAAAAATATATTTAATATAATAAAATATAATATTATAATAGTAATATAATAAAAATATTAATACTACAAAACATTTTACAGAGTAATTTCTCTCCTTTAATTCAACCTGACATTTTATTGTCGGTGTCTTTGACAGTAAAGAAGACAGCTTTGTCTTGCTTCTGCCACCTTTTGGTAGCAGATGAGCCCAGTTTGAGGACCTGTTGATGAACTAGACCTGAAGCTTTCCTGTCCTTCTTTTTGTTTTTAAGGAGCAAAGTTTGATACAGCTTAGTTGCCACCGTGTCTTGGGAGATTAGAATTGTAATGCATGCATTAGAATATTATGTGAGTGTAGTTAAAGAGATTATTAAAACAGTCTGTTTCCCTGACTTTGTTTTATAGTCTTCATATGTATTCACGTATTGCACGTGTATCAGCAAACACCGGTAAATGTGGCTGCTTAGCAAGCACTTGGCTCCTGGTCGTCAAACCATCCAGCCTTCCTCAGCTTTCCGAGGGAATGTTCCTTGCACCTGGCCAGGGAAAGAAGGAGAGAAAACACCTAGATTTGATTGTGATTCACTGGGGCTCCAAGGGAAGATTGGGTGGTTGAAAACAACTTCAGCTTGGTGCTTTATTTTCATTGCAGTAAAGGCAGATTCTTTTCCAAAATTTAAAAACAGGTACCATTGCTGCGTAGTAGCAGAATGTAGCACTTGACAGAGGAGTTAAGGGAAGGTGCAAATATGCATTCTTGACGTCAGTTGGGAAAGGCCATATTACTACAAATAACACATATACACTGGGACCTCATTTCAATACTGTTGTCAGGATCCATATCATGGGATTGTTTATAAGGAGGTAATTTCAACTATCTAGGAATTATATGTCCTAAGAGAAGTCCTGGGATGGTTCTGCATTGTGCTGGATTCTCTTTTGTGGCCATTAGTGAGGTTTTTGTGTCTCTAACTTTATATAAAGCATACCTCCCAAAGAGATCAGAAGTCCTTTTCCCATAGGGCACACCACCTGTGATCGCCCAACATCTTGAAGAGATACCTATTCTAACATTATTATGAAATTTCCCTTTTCCACAGGACATCTACAGCTTTTCTAATTAACCTCCAGTTTGACTAAATCAATGTCAGTTCTTCCCATTTTTGGATACCTGCTTTTATATCCTTACCTTTTTTGTCTTCTGTAACCAAAGAATCTGGAAAATGTATAATCATAGAATCTCCTCTGTTGGTTTCCATGTCAGTATATAATCTTGGTACTCCTCTATTCTGAAGAAGGTCCTTCTTTCGATTGCTTTCATTAGATCTTTTTTCTTCTTCCTGACTGTTAGCTGCTGGCTTCCCTCAGGAGTCCTGGTCCCTATTCTCTTTTATATTTTACAGTATTCCCTTCTAGAAAAAAAAACTTCCAATTCCATAGCTTCAGCTGTCACATTTACTACCTATCCCATTTATTTTTGGTACTTACTCATCTATTGCTTTGATGTATTCCACAGCATTTAGTACTTAGTAAATACTTTGTTGAATGAAGAGCCTTTGTGCTAAGTGCTAGATATACAAAGATAAACGCCTAGCAGTCCCTGCCCTCGAGGAGCTTACCTTCTACTGGAGAGATACTACTACTCTCTTCCTCCTATTCTAGTCTTTATCTGCCTGGTGGTCAAGAAATCCTTCCTTATATCTGTTATTTCCTTAACTAAATGGGGAAGTCACTTAAGGAGTCAGTCCTGGGTTGGGTATGCATCTTGGTACTGAGCTTATTAAACCATTAGTGAGCATCTGAGCACCCCTTCTCTTTCAGTGGCTAGCTATAGTTTCTGAGAGTGGTTTGTAACACATAACCCATCCTGCAGCCCTTGAGTTCTAAGGATCAGGATTATGCAATCAGATTTTAAACTGGGAGGGGAGGTCTTTGCTCCAGAATGTTATAATGCTTGCCTGAACCAGGAAAGCCCCATGTCTTATCCCTTGTATATTTGGAAGGATGCATTAAGAAAGCTGCTAACATGGCGTGAAATTGTTGCTGTTCCTTTTTTTTTCTTCCTGGTGTTAAAACTTTTCCTTTTGATTTCTCTGCAGAGCATGCTTGAAAAGGGAGGATAAAGCTGACTTCCAAAGCAAGCAAAAGCCTATCAACTTTAATTCCAGCAGTGGAGCATTTTTTCCCCCAACAATACAAAACCTATTTAAAGGGCAGACCACTAAGGAGAAGAACTGGGAGAGCCAATTCAACAGCAACAAACATCACAAGTCAATCAGCAGACACTTGAAAAGTCAAGACCGATATCTTATTACATCAGAAATCTGACCTGTGAAAGCCCAAGGCTGAAATAGAATGTTTTGTGGGTGGGTCAGGAGAAGAGGAAGTCCGAGGTGAGAGGGAGGGCAATATCTGAGAGAGTGGGGAAGGAGGAAAAGTCCTGTGAATGAGAGCTACCCCCAGGGAACTAAATTGTCTGAGCTTCCTAGAATTCTGACTTTGTCTTTTTTCCTTTCTCCTTTGATGAGAGAGATTTTTGTTTTTAATTTATTCTGGTGATCATGTAACTAAGAAAAGGAAAAAAATGTCTTTCTTTTGCTGGAATAATGTCTATGATTATAGGTGATATATGGCCTTCTTATCAATGTAAAAGCATCTTTTGAAGTGTGTATGTATGTATGTGTGTGTGTGTTTGTGTATATATATACACACACACACATATATATCAGTTCCTTTACAATGAATACTGACAACCATGCCTCACTCAGTATCAATAATAAATATATTTTATGAACAAGACTGACATTATAGCCTGTGGCCTGGCATCTTCCTGTTCTCAGTTAGTGGTCATACTTAGAAAATTGTTGCATTATTATTATTGATTCCTTTACTGAAATCCTATTCTATTGCCTCATCACAGTGTGGCAGTGACTGTGGGTTCTTAAAGGTTGTGCCAACAGAGAACTTGCTCAAGGTGGAGAGGGCTTCAGGTATGTCTGCCATCTGAGGTCTAGCCTGGCCAAGTTTGCAGAGGCTTAGAGCCAGATAGTTACCTACTGGGTAGTGCTTTTTTTTTTTTTAAAGCTACAATGTCTCCTGAAACCTTCTGCCTACTAAAGGAAATTATGGTCTGCAGCAGTCAAGATAATACTTACACTAATGAAGTCACTGATCTTTCAGAGTACTGAAGATATATTATTTGTTAATTTGCATTTTATGTGTTATCTTTCATCCATAATTAATGTACTTTACAAAGCCTTATTATGAACTTTTCATGCCCCTCAGGTAAAATTCAGTAAGATCCTAAATCATCAGGGAAATTCTTATCCCTTTGGGAGAAGCCCCTCTCCCCACCCTAAGTGGAGAAATGCACTTAACCTTTTGAGGATCTTACCAAACTTACGTTCTGTGAAAATGACGGCAAACGATAGTTGAGGAATAAGGTCTCTTTAATCTTGTCATAACTGCTTGGGTAGAATTCTGTTTTTGTGATCCAGTTGTCTGGGTTTCAGTCAATCAACAAGTGGTTCTCCATTTCAGAAAGGACCATGATGTTGCCCATTTGCTTTTTTATTTGGAGGAAGAAGATGACCTTTCTCTGGTTATGGGAAAATTTCAGGCAGTCCATATAAATGGAACTTTAAGTGGCTACTTACTCACTTTAATTTCCTAATTGGCTCCATTTGAACTGCATCCTACTGTACTCTCGTGAACACACCTGCAGATCTGATTTGTATTCTGAGTGCTACTGGTGACTCTCCTACCATAATTACCAAGATGCTTTGTGATTACAGTTTAATTGAAGGTTAAAAAAAAGTGGTACTGAAGCAAGCTGTGTTCTTTTAAGTGTGAAGGAACCATTGGTAACTTGAGGAACAGCAAATTTTGGCACCATCAGAGTGGGATCCAGGTAACTGCCTAGGAGAAATAATAGGTACACAAAAGCAAAATGTTTACACGGTGACTTGCTGTAGTGTTTACAAATCAGCTAACTCACAAATTCTCTTCTATAGTGTTTTGTTTTGTAATTGAGAGCCAAGAACTTGGCACATCCCGGTCTGCCAGTCTTGTAGCTGGCAGAGAAATACAGCACTGGAAGAAGCAGACATTTAAAGCTGGTTAATTCTCTGAAAATGGAAGAGTCATCTGTCAAAGCAGCACACTCTCATTGCCAGTTTATTAATTCACCACACTGATGAACATGACGGGTGGCAGGGGAAAGGGATGCATCCCTCCTGCCAGCTTTTTTATAGTGTAGAGTGAAACAATACATTGTTTTTTACCCTTGTGAGGCCTTTCCCAGCCTTTGTTTCAGGGCTTCTTTTAGGTTCCTTTTAGGTCTTCAGTCTTAGCTGCTTGTGAAGAATATAGCGATTTATATGAAGATCAAGGGAACCATTTTATATACTTTCAGATCAGTTACTGTTTCTCTGGAGCGAGACAGAGGATGATAGACAGCAATTCAGCCCATCAAGCCAAGAAGAATGAGTATCATCTTCACAACTGTGCAGGTGTGATCACACTAGACAAATTGGGATTAAATTGTGGAAGAGAAACTTGGCTAGACTGGACAAACCATTGGTAATAAGGGATCTGAACTAGAATTCAAACCCTTTCAACCACTTTCCTAGATTTGGTGGAAGTCAGGTTATTTAACTCATCTTTAAACTTCTTTGACAAGAGTTTCAACTTCTTAAATTTATTTACTAGACCTGAGGAATCTGTTAAATGCTCTGAAGTTCTCTAGTACCAAAGGAACAGGAATCTCTGGCCCTCAATTTGGTATTATCCAAGCCCTTAGGCTGTTTTGATATGCAAATTTGAGAATAATTTCCCTCTTGTGGGGGCTTCCATTATTAAACTAATGAAAGTTTAAGGATTAGAGGTGTGAATAGCTAATTTCATTTTCAAAGGACAATGATAACTTAGTGGATGCCCACATTCCAGGTAAATAAAAGGATATGATAGCTAATGAGTTTCTATGCTAGGCCCATTCCCTGGCATGTCTTAGAAATGTACCTTTAAAAAGAAACCCTACTGAAGTACAAATACTGTCCAGAACCACCCAGTCTCCACTTAGAGAATTCTCAGCGGCCCACTCTGTTTTCAAATTGCTCTGAGTATTAGGGAGTTTTTTATTTGTATGCTGAACCAAAAATTTGTTTCCCTGTAATTTTTACCAAGTTACCCAAAGTCTGTGCTCTGGGCAAAAGACATCTAATCTCACTTCCACAAAATAGTTTTTCAGATATCTTGGGATAACTACGCATATCTCCCAGTTTTCTCTTCTCTGGGTTCCATACCCAGTTCCTTCAACCAGTCCTCAAATGGTATGTTTCCAGTCTCATCCTCGTAAAATGTGGCTCCCAGCAGTGGACACAATACTGCAGACATAACAGCGTCTGACCAGAGCAGAGTTCAACGGGACTGTTACCCCTCTTCTCTGATGCTTTGTTTTTATTAGTGCAACTTAATTAACTGTATCATGATACACACCAAAATTAGCAACTAAGTATTTACCATCTGCAAAGTGCTATGCTAGGAGTTAGGTGATATTCATGGGGCCTGTGGTCTGGTAGTAGATATGTTACATGTAATTATAATGCAAAGTTATGCATTATATATGCAGAATAGAGGTACAATGTTAAGTCCGAAGAGACTACGTAATTATTGATTATGGGAATCAGTAAAGGTTTCTGAGCTGAGCTTTAAAACAAGGATTGGAGGTTGTAGTTTATAGAAAAAAACAACCTCATTCTTTTTCCAGATGAACTACTTTCTAGTTACAGCTTACCCTGTACATGACTTTACATTCCCTATTAAATTCCATCTTGTTAGTTTTAATCTATTATTTTCCGGCCTGTCCAGTTCTTCCTGGATTTTGATTCTATCATCCAATATATTAGCTAGCCAATTCAGCTTTTTGAATCACACATTTGATAAGGTGGTCTTTATATGTTTGGTCACACCATTGGTAAAAGTGTTGAAGTGATTTTCCCAAAGCACAGGTCTGATCATATTATCTTCCTGCTCTTTCCTAATTAATTCTAATCTTTCTTAATATTTTTAGGATTAAATATAAGCTCTGCTTGACATGTTAAGTTCTTTACAACCTAGCACCTTCCTGTCTTTCCAGTCTTCACATACATTACTTCCTCCTTGAACTCAGTGATTAAGCCATACTCACCTACTTACTGTTTGGCACCCATGGAACTCATCTCATCTAGACTGGACACATTCCTCAGTTCCTCAAAGATCACTAGCAATTTGAATAAACGAGTTCTTTCTTTACCATAGTATATAGTTTTCCAGGCCAAATGCCTTGGTTCCATTGAGAGCAGCTAAGTGCTTTCTTATCTTCTCACTAATTTTATATTTGAATTCCATTGCTGGCCATGATGTTCCATTATCTCTAATCTAAAGGTTATTCTCCTTGATAGAGGAAACAATAAAAATAGGAGTAGCATTACCATTTCTCAGCTGTCTTCCCATCTACCCTGAACCATGGTCCTAGTCCTTTATCTTCTTCTCGCCCATGGAGCTTTTTTGAAAGGCCCTTTTTATTTTTTATTTCATTCTAATGTTTATTTGTCTGCGTATTTCTTTCTCCCTTGTATGACTATCTCTTCCTCTTTGTCATTTTTCTTTCTTTTTCTCTCTTTTGTCTCTTCCACCTAATCCAATGCTTTAATTAGTCTTTTAAAAAAAAAATGATTCATAGATTTAGAGCTGGAAAACACATTAGAGACCACATAATCCACTCTTCTCCCCCACTCCCCCATTTTCCAGATGATGAAAGAGAGATACAGAAATATTAAATTATTTACCCAAGGTCTCACAGAGGCAAGATTTGAGTCCAGGTCCTCTGACCCTTGGGCCAGTGCTCCTTCCACTATGCCATGATGCCCCAGTGTCCTTATTAGTAACCCTAAATTTCTAAATCTGTTGTGTTATTTCTACATAATTTAAAAGAAGTTGGTTATCTTAAAACTCAATAAACTTTTTTAGTTGATTTTTCTTCCCTCTGTGGGTAAGTAATACATACATACATACATAGACATACACACACACACACACACACACACACACACACACTTCTCACCACTGTCCTAGAGAATCCTGTAAAGATATAGCCTTAGAACACTAGCCTGGTTTGTGTCCTTCAGTCATATGTTCTAAACTACTAGAATATATACATATATATATATATATATTTACACACACATTATATTATATACATATATGCATGTATATATGTGTGTGTATTAGTTTTCTACATTTTTATATTTCTGTATCCATATCCTGCTGCATCTTTGAGGGAAGAGGAAAGTTTGAGGGGGAATATGGCTTCTTTCTCCTACTATTCAAGTTCAGCCTCCCATGTCCCACTTCACCCTTTTCTTCCCTAATCTCCACCCTTTAGAGGGAAGAAAAGTAGTGAAGCAAAGCCTCCCATCTGACTATTTAACCACCTGACCCTGTCCCTCCCATCTCATACTACGCTTGCCTCAGCCCAATCTTCAACCTCCATTGGAAAGAGTGGTACCCTCCATTCAACGATGAACATTATCACACCTGGTGTCTCCACATCTCAGTGATTCTGAACTCCTGTAGATCATCTTAGAAAACCTATTCCCCACACTTACCACCCAATTCTTTATTCCCATCCCCCTTGACCCTCCTACCCAACAGTTTCAACCAAATACACTCTAGCCCTTTCACTGCGTCCTTTGGAATGTCTTCCATAGGCGACAAACTTTCTTTCATCCTTAATCTTTTCCTGTCTTACTCTTTCCATCTACCAGCTCTTACTGAAACCTGCTTTCTTACAAATGACAGCCTCCCTGGCCACATTTTCCATTGCTGTCTTTACCTTCATTTATTCTCCTTGTCTCACTGGTCAAAGTGAGTTGGAATGCTCCTTGCTCCCCATTGCCACTTTCAAATTCTCCCCCTACCTTCATCACTCAGTAACCTCTCTTCCTTTGAGGTTCATGTTATTCATATCTGCCACCCGGTCAAAATCCTGGTAGTGGTTGTCCACAGACCTGGTCACTCCCCTTCTTCAGTGAGTTCAGTAAGTGGCCCACAATTTTTCCCTCCTCACCAACTCTATGCCTTCATACTAGGAGACTTCAGCCATGTATATATATTGACTCTCCCTCAAACTCCCTAAACATGCAGTTTCTCAATCTCACTTCTCATAAGCTACTTCTCCACCTCACTTCGGCCATCACCACAAACCATAAATTATTGGCTTTTCCCTTTTCCCTTTCCCTTATAAAACCCTACTGTTCATCTGTATCATGACTTCTGATCTTTTGATCCTTTTATTCTCTCCCTGGCCATCTCCTGTACACTAGTCACTGTCTTCTCTTGACCATCTTTACCCCTCGGTGAACCAGTTCAACTCTACACTGTCTGTCTCTCTTGAATTCCCAACACCCTTATCATATCATTGATTATTCCCTGCTAAGTTTCAGCATTGGATCATTGTTTCATCTACTGCCCTCCTACACTCGTGCTGCTGAATGAAGGTGGAGAAAATCACACATATACTGAGTCCAGTACAAATTGAGTTACCCAACCTCAGCTGGGCCCCCATGGCTGCTAGGCAGTCCTACTTATTTATACCTCCCTTATCAACTCTGTCCCATCTCTACAGTGGCTTTTCCAAACCTTTCATCCCTTATCAAACCTCCCATGATTTCCTCTCCTCTTCCCCATCTAACATCACTTATGTGCTTTCTTCCACTCTCTCTTCCTTCACCCCAGTTTCACATAATGGAAGAGACCTTGGTCCTTCCCAAGGCTAACCCCTCTCCCTATTCAAGCAATTCCATTCCATCCTATCTCCTCTAATAGATTGCCCCCTCTTTCATTCCCACTCTGTCATTTATTTTCAATCTCTCCTTGTCTATTGATCCATTCTCTATTGCCTACAAATGTACCTCTGTCTCCCCCATCCTCCAAAACCTCTTACTTGATCCCTACTATCATCTTATATCTCTTCTGCCCTTAGTAGCTAAATTCCTTGAAAAAGGAATTTAAAAAAAAGGTCATCCACAAATGGTGCCTCCACTTTCTCTCCTCTCACTCTCTTCTTACTATATACAAAGCACTATGCTAGGAGATAGGTGAAATTCATAGTTTAGATAAGTCAATGTCGACTTCTGACATTATTCCACTGAAACCGCTTTCTCCAAAATTCTTAGTTGCTAAATCTAACGGCCTTTTCTCAATCTTCATTCTCCTTGACCTTTCGATAGCCTTTGACACTGCTGGTTATCCTTTCTTCCTTGATGCTCTCTTCTTTCTGGGTTTTTGGGATCCCTCTCTCTGCCTATCTGATCTCTCCTCAGGCTCCATTGCTGAATCCTTATCCAGATCGTGCCCTCTAAAGGTAGGTGTCCCTCAGGTTCTGTCCTGGGTCCTCTTTTCTCCTTCTATACTACTTCATTTGGAGATCTCATCAGCAACCATGGATTTAATTAACACATCTATGCAAATTATTCTCAAATCTACCTATCCTGCTCCAACCTCTTTGCTGTCCTCCAATTTCTATCTCCAACTGCCTCCAGTAGACATCTTAAACTAAACATGTCCAAAACCAAACTCATTCTCTTTCCCCCAAACCCTCCCCTTCTCCTATTTTGCCTTTTACTGTTTAGGGTAACACCATCCTTCCTGTCCCTCAGGATCACTACCAAGGAGTCATCCTGGATTCCTCACTATCTCTCACCTACCATATTTAAGCTGTTGCAAAGGCTTGTCAGTTCCACCTCTTCAACATCTCTGAAATATGTCCCCTTCTCTGCTTTAACACTGCCACCACTCTGGTGCAGGCCCACAGCACCTCATGCCTTGACTACTGCAATAGCCTGCTGGTGGGTTGGTCCGCCTCAAGTCTCTCCCCACTCCAATCCATCCTCCATTCAGACACCAAAGTGATTTTCCTAAAGTGCAGGTCTGACCACGTCATTCCCCTACTCCATGAACTCCAGTGGCTAGCCCTATCAACTCTCGAATCAAATACAAAATACTCTACTTGACATTCAAAGCTCTTCATAAGCGACCCCTCCCGCCTTTTACCTTTCCAGTCTTCTTACATCTTACTCCCTGCCATGTACTCTGATCCAGTAATGCTGGCCTCCAGTCTGTTCCTGAAACATGACATTCCATCTCCTGACACTGGTCCTTTTCACTGGCTGTCCCCCATTTCTGAAATGCTCTCTCTCCTCGATTCTACCTTCTGACTTCCCTGGCTTCCTTTAAGTTCTAACTAAAATTCCACCTTTTACAGGAAGCCTTTCCCTACTCCCCTTAATTCTAGTGCTTCTGTAAATTATTGATACACACACACACAGACACACACATACTTGTTTGCATGTTGTCTCCACCGTTAGATTGTAAGCTCTTTGAGGACAGAGACTGTCTTGCCTCTTTTTGTAACCCCGGGACTTAGCACAGTGCCTGGAACATAGGAGGCACTTAATAAACATTTATGGATTGAATAATTAACTCTAGTGGAGGACCTGTGATTTTAGAATACTTTCTCCAACCCCAGAATTGCACAGTCCATCTCCCCTCCCTCACACATACAGTGGTCTTTGTGAGGTATGGGGCAAAATCCCCTGGGGGCCAACCTTCTGTTGGCCTTTTCTCTAAACTTAACTAAACTGGAACTCAGGCCACACTATCCCTGGGATGGTACCCAGATCCTTCCTTGCTTTGTAAGAGTTTCTCAAAGCCTGTGCTTTGCTCACATAATCTTTGAGAGCCCAAATGCACCTTCATACTTAGACATGAAAAATTAGAAGAGGAAAGGAAACACACACATCCACTTTTTTTTTTCTTGGCCCCATGGATTATAATTTTTTTTTAAATTTCCCTCAAATAACAGAAATCTATTTTCCCCATTTCTTCTCATTAGATAGAAAGAAAAAAGAAAATCCTTGTTACAAATATACCTTGTCAAACAAAACAAAACAAAACAAAATCTTCATTGCCACAGATCACTTCAAAAACTTTGTTAGAACTTAATTTCTTTGCCTTTCCATCAAGTATCCTGTACAGAACTGGAAGGACTTGAATTTTACCATCTCCCTTCCCTTGCAGAGATAGGGAAGCAAGAGGGGAAAAAAGACTGACAATCCACAAACTATAAGATCATCAAAATACACATAAAGGTATATTAGTTACCCTGTTAGCTATTTTTCCTTTACAGTTTCCTGTCATTTACTGAAATTACCAGAAGTAAAACCAAATTTTAAGCAACCTGCCTTCGTTTTTATTCCTCCAGTTCTTTTTCTTTTCAAAAACATGCTGCATTTTGGAAAAACTAATATACTTACCATCCTTCTCAATCTATTTTTGACCTGGGAAAGGGATGAAACAAGCTGTAAGTTCACTTACGAAAGGGAACACCTTTAAAACAGGAGGAATCACTTCCTTGCAACTAATGAAGTTCAGGGGTTAGAATTATCTGGCTAGCATTACTGAGGAGAGCCCAGTTGCACTTTCTAGCACCCCCTTTGAAAATGAGGGAGAATTTCATTTGATTATGACTATTAAAGAGAGAAGCCAGGCACTTCTTTCTGGACTTAGAGATACTGAGTTATTTTCATCACTTAGCAGGATTCTCACTGGAATCCTGTGCTAAAATCCCTCTCCCATGTCACTATGCAGCATCATTAACTTAATTCCACTCACATTTGAAGCCCGAGTTCATTGAGTCCTGAGACTATGAGAAAATGGAGAGGCCATCAACCCATCCCCCAAACCTCCAAGCCAATATTCCAATTAAAATGATGAAACATTATGGTTTTGCTTTGTTTTGTCACCACCTAGTGCCTCCAGTCTCTGTGTCCTGGGCATGGCCCTTAAAATATAGACTGATAGAATCAGAAGGGAACATAGAGGTCCTCCAGTCCATATTTTAATTGACTGGTGGAGGAGGTATCGCCAAACTTTCCCAGTATCGATCTTCAGCCCTTTCATATTGATGCCCAATGTACTCTGTAGTACTCAGTTGAGGGAGCAACAAACAAATTGAAATTGTGTCTTTAAGAAAAAGTCTGATCTCTGAAACTCCCTCAAACCAAGTTGAGTCGAAGTAGAAAACAGCCATGTTTCAACTTAATGAAGTGTTTCAAACCTTTATGATCTTTTGAAGCAAATTTGATTAGGCAAGGCCTCCCTAGACTTCAAAGATTTTCCCATGCAGAACGACTTGACTTGCCTCACCTCCACCGCTCCCCCTCGATACCTTCTCCTTTGGAGGAGCGATGCCTGGCGCTGGTCGCTGTCACCTTGTGGAAAGGATAGCCTGCTTTGAATATAACCCTGCCTTCCAAGTAAATGAACGCATTTACATAATAGCTTTAATATGCAAATGAGAAAGTGAGGGGGTCAGTTCCCAGGGTCACCCAAGGCCTCTCTCAGCTCTGTTAGTTTCTTTGCTTCCAATAGTCGGCTGAATTCCATCCAGTCCCTGCAATGCACTGTCAGAATGTGGGCAGGAGGTGCCCCCGGTCAGGGGTGGCCAGCAGCAGCAGCAGCAGCAGCATACTTTTCTATCCCATCTTCCTGCTTGCCAGACTAGAGCAGCACCACTGCATCATTTCTCTCCATGCCCCCCAAGCGCCCAAGTAGGAAGGCACACTGGCTCTCTCTTCCTTTGTGGAATATATAAAATAAGGGTGGAGGATAGGACGGTGGAGGGCAGCTGTTTATTATTTGGTGTCCGTGCAGTCTGAGAGGCAAGAGGAAAAACACTGTCTCTGTTTTATGGCCTGAGGCTACATTCTGGCCAGAACCTGATTAGGAGGAGGGGAAAAAAGATGGTGGCCTGCAAAATTTTCCTTGTGCCTGGCATTTCCCTAGGCTGATGTGCATTCGTGTCCCAAAGGCATGACCAGAAAACCATTGAACATATCATGACAGATCAAGATGACGCCTCATTTTCATTTTATGTCAAGCCTGGTGGGCAAACGGCAAGAGCAGACAAGCGTGTTGCTTCAGCAGCAAGGGAGAGGGTGCTCCATCAACAGCCAGCCAGTCCTTTAGTCAGTTTTCTATCCCTTTCTGTTCTTTGAGCGACAACACCAGCCCAGCCAGGTGCTGTAAAGTAAGAGCCCCAACTCCTCCTCCGAGCACCCAGGCCCCAAACTCAGTCCTGAAAAAGTGGCTAAAAGCAGGAGGCATTCTCCTTCAGTAGCAAAAGCATTTGTCAGGGCACTTAGAACAATGTTACTGTCTAGTCGTGTTGCTGGAGGAGTGAAGAACCATTAAGTGATGATGATGTCTGGGAGGAATCTGACGTCATTGTAGTTTGTTTTTTAAAATATAATCACTCCTCTCTTTACAAGGGTGACTGGCAGAGAGTCCCATCTGTTCATCAGTTACCTTTGGGGTGAACTGGTGAGCTCTCGCTGCTCCCTCTCTCCTGTTCTCTAATTATTGCATCTCATAGGATTTTGTCTCAGCCAAATCCAGACCCCATTGTCTCTTATCCAATGAAGACTTCTCTAAAGTTAAGGCTGTCTTTTTATAACACCCTTTTCCTATCCTGCTCACAATCATCTATTGATCACCTCCCACCTCTGACACTACCTGTGTGACCTTAGGCAAGTGATAACCTCCCTGAGCTTTTCTCATCTGTAAAAGGAGGGGAGTTGGCCTACATGGCCTCCAAGGGCTCTTCTGGGTCTACATCTATGACCCTCTCATCTTCAGTAATTTCATTCCATATTTTTCCATCATTTTTAGTGACTTCCACATCCATGACCCTCTCATCTTCAGTAATTTCATTCCATATTTTTCCATGTTGATGGCCTTTCTAACACCCTGGCCTCAGGTTCTCCATTCCCTTGATTTCTTTAAAATCCATCTCTACTGTCAGAATGTGGGCAGGAGGTGACCCCGGCCAGGGGTGGCCAGCAGCAGCAGCAGCAGCACCCTTTGAAACCACCCTTTGGGTGGTGACCCCATCTAGCTTTATTTGACTTCCTACTGTCTTGACTATAAGGACATTAGTGAGTGCAGAGATTCTCAGGAAGAAACCCACATACACCACTCATGGTTAGCAGTAGGATAGATTTATTGCAAGAAGAGGCAGAACAATTCAACCACTCAGCGACTCCCACCAAGGTGGCCAAAGAAACCCTGGTCAGCCACCTCCTTAGCTGCTCTGCTTCCTCCCTCAGGATTACTTGGTTAATTAGGTACAATATAAACCAATGGCAGGTCATAACTTCCTCCCTGCAAATGATCCATCCTCCTGGTGCTTAGTTTTGTACTCCTAGGGACCCTAAGGTAGAAAAATGAGGGAGAGCTCTCCCATGACAGCATCCTTGCTGTCTTATGTCCTAGCTGGAAAAGTACCTGGGAGAGTCAGAAATTGGCCCAGCCTAGTGCTAAGCACAGGGGAGAGGCAAGGATTGGGGACCATGAAACGTTAACGCTAAGAGGGACTTGGAAAAGGCAAGGACTCACATCTGCCACAAGGTGTTTACAGTGAGAATAGAGGATTATCGTCTTCCACACTTACCCATGCTCAGCTATAGGAGATACGTAATATAAATTTGTTGACTTAAAATGTTTGTTGAGTTGTAAATCTATGAGGACAAATCATGACCCAGAAGAATAAGGGCTTCCACTTTTGTAGGCTGGCCTTTGGAACTGAAGAAAGAAGCCACTAGTTCTTATACCAAAAGGGAAAAATGAGTGTATTCATTCAATCCACAAGCATTGGCTTATTAAGCATCCACTCCTAATAACAATCCCTAGCATTTATTTAGTGCTTTACAGTTTGGAAAACACTTTGCAAATATATTTTTATCCTCAAAACAACCCTGGGAGGTAAGTGCTATTGTTATCCCTACTTCACAGGTAAGAGAACAAGGCTGACGGAGGCGAAGTGACTTGCCTAGGGTCACACATCTAATAAGTGTCTGCTTCAGTTTCTTCATTTGTAAAATGAAGATAATAGCACCCACGTTCCAGGGTTCTTGTGAAAACAAAATGAGATAATGTTTATCAAACACCTTGCGAACCTTCTAAGTGCTATGTAAACGCTAGCTGTTGTTATCAGAGGAGGCCTCTATGACCTTGACAGAACCACCTAGCCATACAGAATGGTGCTCCTGGAACAATATTGCCAACTCAAGTTTTACAGATCTATTTCACCTCATGGGCATGAGGAGGAGAGAAAAGATTGTAAGCATAAGCAAATTCCCCCTTCCCCCCGCCCCCTGCAAAGGGGATCCTGCCTTTGTATTTGTACTAGAATCAACATTTCAGGGGAAAGTGGAGTGTTGCTATATGCAAGTGGTTCAAGGAATATTAAAAACTTGAACAGATGCACTGACCTGGAGTGGGATAGTCAAACCTTTCCAATCTCAAGGCCAAGCTATCAGTCACCTTTTGGTACTTAATCAGTCATCCAGATTTACCATAAAATCCTATCCCCTGATTTCTCCTCCAGGACCTTGCTCCATCACTCAGTCAACCCCCTTGTGGTTTCTCTCTCTGCGTTACCATCCTTGGTCCTCTTCTGTCTCTATGTTCCGTCCTATCCACTGTGTGGATAGCCATCCTCTGTGTGAATTGCTCTCCAATCATGATCTCCAACCCTAATCTCATAAGCTTAGACTATTAGAGCTGGAAGGAACCACAAAAGTCATCTAGTTCTACTCCTCATTTTATAGAAGATGAAGCTGAGGACTGTGGACAAGAGAAGCTATGAGACTTGTCCAAGGTCACACAAATCACTGTCGAGTGGTAGACACTCAAATCTAGGTCTTCTGTCCCAGGACTAGTACTCTTTCTTACTCCTGCCATTGAACCTATGTTCTCAGCTCTGTTGGAACAGCCACCCAGTAGGTACTTCAGGTTCAACATCTGTCAGAGTTAATGCCTCATTCTCTTCCCCAGACCAGCTCTTCTTCTGGTCTCCTCACCATTCTCCCAGGCATCTAAGGCTGAAATCTCTCGAGTTGTCTTTGACCTTCTCCGTGTTCCATATCCAGTGAGTCCTGATGCGTGTACCTTTTGCCTTAGTTCCCTCTTCATCTGTCCCCTGCCCTCCCCTCTCACCAGAACTATTACAATAGCCTCTCTCACTGGGCTCCCATCCCAAGGTCGGACTTCTTGACCTTACCTACCAACTACATTCTATCTTCCCCACAGTTGTCAGAATAATCTTCCTAAGTCATAGATCTGGTCACAGGATCATAGATTTGGAGTTAGAAGGGACATGGGAGGCCATGTGGACCAACCTTCTCATTTTCACCAACAAATAAGGCTCAGAAAGGACCAGTGACTTGCCCAAGGTCACAAGGTCACCTGAGGTGAGATTAGAATATAGATCTAAGGACCCAGGAACCAATGCTCTTCCACTGTTACATCAACCTTCTTCCCATTCACACTTCTTAATGCCTTGGTCCATGAATTCATTTTTAACATTTTGATAATTTTTTCAATATAATTGATTTCCTTTATAATCTAATCTATTTTATTTTTGTGCATTTAAAGAAATTATTATGAGAAGGAGTCTGTAGGCTTCACCAGACTGTCCAAGGGATTCCTGACACAAAAAAGGATAAGAACTCTTCCCTTCAACATTTAACTACTGCTAACTGAATTGTACTGAGAATTTATACCAAATCCAAGGCTTTCCATGATCTTTCCCAGTCTACTTTTCCACCCTCCTCTCTTACTATTCCCTTACACATACCTTTTACTCTAGCCAACCTAGACTATGCTCCATTCCCCAACACAGCTTCTCTTGGTTTCATAATTATGCCTCCAGACCTTTGCTTAGGCCATTCCTTCAGCTTGAAATGCCCTCCTTTGATCTCAGCCAGGCCATCTTTAAAGGGTTTGTTCAAATGAAACCTCTTCCATGAAGTCTTCCCTTATCACTCCAGGTGGAAGAGATATTTCTTTCCTTTAAACTTCCATAGTTTTTTGTGCCCTTCATATGGTACTTATCTTATGCCATCCCATATTGTTGCCTCTGTGCTATTAAAGTACAACCTCCTGGAGCACATCCCTGTGCTCCTGTCTTATTCTTCTTGAAAGGCAATGAGGCACAAAAAAAAGGGCTGGATTTAGAGTCAAAGTATCTGAGTTCAAATGCTAGCACTACCACTTACTATTCATGTAACCTTAGGCAAGTCACTTTCAGGTTCTGGGCCTCAGTATACTTATATGTAAAATGAAGCGGTGTGGATTAGATGACCTTTAAGGTGCCTTCCAGCTCAAAATCTGTGCCCTTGTAATTTTTTTAATCTTTCAAAGCAAAGCACCTAGGCCAGGTACTACGTATTGTAGGCACTCAACAAGTTTGTTGAATGGACCAATGAAAATGAAAATTCCTTTCTCTTCTACATCCTCTTCTTATCCATTAAAACTGTCATGGTGTTAAACAGGGGTGGGAAACAGGAAATTGCTGTGCTGTGGCCTAATGCTAGTTCTCTGTACTCATCTCTATCAAACACACTCCTCTTCCTTGATTTCCTTTCCCACTCATCCAGAACACCCTGAAATCCTCACTTGATCATACCTCCCTCCTCCTGACAGGGTACCCACCTTCTAGAAGGAGAGAATGGTACATAGTCTGGTTCTAAAGACAGATGCTTCTTTCTTAAGAATGATCCGAGCATGGAAATGCTCCATAGGGCCAAGGCTGGTACAGGAGACAATTCCCCTCCCTCCTGGCTTCTGGCTCCAGTCCCTACTGGATTCCCTCTTCAGAAGAAAAGTAATTGTTGGCTGAGACCTTTCAGGCCCCATTCCATAGCAATTTGTCACTGGTGGCTCCACTTTGAAGCTCAGGTTGCATGGGGCACAGTGAAGTACCACCGGTCTTAGCGTTTCTGCTGAGTGCCCTTTGTGCCCTGTGTGCCCTTTCTCTCTAGCAAGAATTTGAAGATTAAAAATAAACAGTGGAAACAAAAGAGAAAATCAAAGTTTCTTGAAAGCACTCATATAGTCCTCAAATTTCTCTGAGTGATACCATTTCAGAAAGAATTTTTAAGCCTTAGAGGCATCAAATGTTTTCATTTGTACCCTAGAAACCATCTATGTCCAAGGTCATGGCAAAATGATCAATGAAACAGTGAGATGTCATGGCTAATACTTCCCACCATAGAAGAATACAGTTGTCCACAAATAAGGTCATGGAATCAGACATTAGAGCTGGTTATGACCTTAGAAATCATATAATTCCAACTTCCTAATTTCACAAATGAGGAAATGGACGCAAAAAGGTGAAATGACTTGGGCAACTTCAGTCAGGTAAGTAGCAACAGAGTGGGATTCAAAGGATCCAACTCCAGAACCAGTACATTCATTTCCCCAAACAACCCACCCCATCACCATCTCACCAACATTGCTATTCTTTCTTAGATTATCACTTGGACCTCCTGGCCTTACCCCTCCGCCCCCACCCATAGCATTCTCTGCCCTAGACATTGTTATTTAACCTCCAACTAATGGCGCCCCGTAGTAGATCTCTTCTTGAGGGGACCAGGATTCAACGGTCAAGGCCAAACTCTACCACCACCACCATTTTACAGATAAGAGACTGAAAGACACATAAAGAAAGTCCTTATAGTGAAGACACTGAAATGGTGACAGAAAGATATTCTGAAATACCTTTCCCCAGAGATATCAAAAATCTTTGTTGGAAGATAGCTATGAATTGTCTTACCTGCAGTGAAGAGTCAACTAGGGCCAAGTTTTCATCAGTCAGTGTTGGGTGTTTGTAGCCCCTGTCCTAACAAGTTCATGGTGCTTCATCATTGACAAAGTGCTTATCTTACCACAAAACTGTGACAGAGGTAGTGCAAGTACTCATCCCTGTTTTCAAAATGGGGAAACTGAGGCTTTAAGAGATTATATGACTTATTGACTTTGTGGCCCTGGACAAGTAAATGGCAGGGACAATCTCATATTCTGGTGTGGGTGTCACACTCCTGACTCTGGGTCCAGTGCTCCTTCCACTATATGAATAATATACTATCCCTCCTGGAGAACAGACTTGCACCATCAACATATACTTTGTCCTTTGAATTGTGGGAAGAAGCATGGAATGGTAGAAAGGATGCTGGATCTAAAGTAAGAGGACCTGAGTTTGAATCTTGACTCTGCTACCTACTACGTATATTGCTTTGGGTAAGTCACTTTAACCTTTTTGAGTCTCGGTCACTTCATCTATAAAAATGAGGACATTGGATTAGATGACTTCTAAAGGCCCGTCCAGCTCTAAATCGATGACCCTGCAAGCTGCCCTGATAGTAAGGATGATTTTCTACAGAGCCATCCAGTCTGTGACCAACGGTACCTATTGGCAAGATGGAGACGGCCCAGGATCAGAATCGTAATCTGTGTCCATAGAGCGTAGAATTTTAATAATTACTTGTGTCTACAAAGAGCTTTAAAGTTTCCAAAATGGTTTCATAAATTATCTTGTTTAACTATCAAATAATTGTGTGAAGTAGGGACATGATTGGGCAGCTAGGTGACACTGTCTAGAGTGCTGGGCCTAATGTCGTCGGGAAGATTCATCTTGAGTTCATATCTGGCCTCAGACACTAGCTGTCTGACCCCAGGCAAATCACGTGACCCTGTTTGCCTCAGTTTCCTCATCTGTAAAATGAGCTAAAGAAGGAAAGGGCAAACCACTCCAATAACTTTGCCAAGAAAAAGTCCCCGATGAGATGATGAAGAGTCAGACACAACTGAACAACCAAATATATTTTATATTAGATTTTTATTTTAATTTATTATTTATTTAATTTCATTTTAATTTTTAACATACCTTTCCCTTGTTGGACAGTCAGAAGTTCTTCCCAATACTGAACTGAACTCTAGCTCCCTATAACTTCCAGATCATAGATTTGGACTTGGAAGAGACTTTAGTTACCTAATCTAATCCCCATATTTTACAGACGAGTAAACTGAGGACTAGAGTGGTGAAGTAGCCTCCTCGGGGGGCAAAAACAAAGTGTGGACTCATGTAAGAAAGAATTCTGAAACCCTAGAAGCAGCAAATATTAGAATTGGATCTTAGAAACCATTTATATCCAGAACTACAGCAACATGTTTGGTGAATCAAGTAGAGGTTACAGCAGTCCTCTGCCTCCAAACCCATTACCCTTTCCACCACACCATGCTATTGGGTCTTCATGTAGATCTCCCACCCCAAGTCAAGTAAATGGCAAAAGCTGAATCCCTCTTCTGGGTTATTTGAAAGGAATGTGTATACTCCATTGAGTATACTCCATAGACTTCCCTCACTTACACAACACAGTCTTGAGTCCCTCCACCTCCCTGGTGACTGTCCTCTGACCAGCCTGTCAGCCGAATACTGGATTCTGACCAAATGACCTAAGGGACGTCAGGTCCTCCAGAGTGACCCCACATTTCACTCATTGTCCCTGTGCCCGCTTCTACCCTGCTGTCCGATCTCAGCCCCAGCCACCTCCGGCAGCCGGCTCTGACGCTCCTTTCATTAGCTGCCATTGTTCTTCCGACAAGCCTCATTCAGTTATCACTCCTGGTGTTCTAACCTCTCCCCTCCAGCTCCTCTGGCTCCTCTCTTCTCACTAGTGTTCCCAGCACCTCCTAAATTAGTATCATCTGTGAATTTCATTACTGAGATGTTTACCCGTTTTCTCCTGGCTCATTAGTGGAGGTGGAAGTGTAAGAGGCGCTCACTCTGTTATGGCTTGGAGACAGAGACAGAGCCCGTAATGGCCTTGAGCGTAATGGAAACGCTACCAGACGCAGGTGATAGTTCTTCTGCAGAGACAGTAACGGCCTTTGGCTCAATAAAAGTTTAGGGGGCCTGGAGTATTTCCCAAAGGTGGGCTAGAGATAGCTCAGAGATAACCCCATACTGGGGAAGTGTAGCCAGGGCAACATCCCCTTATATTAAGGCACAGCTGGATTTGTCTCTTCAGAAAGAACCTACGGAGGACCCTGGAAAGTAGCCTTGTGTTTGTAGAGATGGACTCAAACGGCAACTCTCTGTGTCATCATAAAAAGTCGTGTCTCTTCTAGATGCCTCCCTATCTGTTCTGTGAAAGGTTCTTCTGCTTTGTCCCTGGGCTTTGTATCAAATTAAGGCAATAAGCATTTATTAAGTGCCTAGTGTGTACTGTGCTAGGCACTGGTTCAATTGGGGGGACATCTGTAAAGTGCTTTGGGTCCTACAGACTCAAAAACTGAGTTCTAAGGCCAGACTTTGCCATTTATTAACCATGTCAACATGAGTAAAGTTGCTTAATGGCTCTCAACCTCAGTTTTCTCATTTGTAAAATGGGTGTGATGATAATAATAAATAACATCATTTACTTCCCAAAGTCATTATAAGGGTGAATCAATCAATGAGAATTTAAAGCATCACCTATGTGTCAAGCACTATGCTAGGAGCTACAGAGACAGAGATAAGAACAAACTAGTTCCTGCCCTTGAAGAGCTTACAGTCTGTTTGGGAGATATACATACATACATTATATATAAATATGTGTGTGTATGTATACGTATATATGTATGTATGTGTATGTGTGTGTGTGTGTATATATGTGTGTGTGTGTGTATATATATGCATACATGTATATATATGCCCAAAATACATATGAAATAAATACAAGGTAATGGGGACAGGAGGGACAGCTAACAGCAGCAGGAGGGAATCAGGAAGACTTTATGTGGAAGGTGGTGTTTAAGCTGTGCTTTGAAGAAAACTAAGATTCTAAGAGGTGGTGGTGAGGAAGAAGTGCATTCCAGCCGTGGAACACAGCCAGTGCAAAGGCATGGAGACTGGAGATAAGACTGTCATGGGTGAGATCAGTTTAGATCACCATGAGAGCGCATAGAGTTGTTACATTGTTCATCCTTCGTTCTTGAGGAGGACCAATGACAGCACAAGGGTGATGTCTGTGTAAAAGACTGGAAAAATACATTGTGAAGGGCTTTAAATGCCAAATGGAGGAGTTTGTATTTGATCCTAGAGGGAGTGAGATAATCCATGCAAAGCGTGTGTCGTTGTAAAATGCTGTATAAATGTCAGCTGCAATGATTATTATGGTTCTGTCATATTATTACAGGTGCTCTGGTTTGGTAGTGAATGTGAAAAGCATGGAATGGCTGAGAATAAATGGACTTTGCTTTAGGAAAACTAACCCACATCTTAAAGTGAACAATATCTCCTCTTAGTTTCTCCTGTTGTCTGACGACCCTTGCAATGTGAGGGCAGCTGGGGCTTTCTGGCCTTTTGTTAATAGTTCACCTACAATCAACTGCCCCTCAATAGGTCTTTTTCTGGTATGGCACTCACATATGGGTGCTTGTCAATAGCAGGGAGCAGACCCCAGACCTTATTCATGTCAGACTCAGCTGGAGCTGAATGGGCCCCCTTGGTGAGCTGAGCTCTGGAAGAAAAGGAAAGAAAATGGTGCAAGGGCAGGGTGGGATAGCCAGTAGGGGAATGACAAAGTCAGGCAGGCACAGTGGGGTGGAGAAAAACAAGGAAATGGAAATGGGAGAGAAAAAAAGAAGATGGGAGTAGGAATAGGTCCCCCAGAGTCACCTCCATCAGAAAGCAACGACACATTGGCTTTCCACACCAACCCAGATACCTACTGAATCACTTACACACAGGGCCATCTCCAGAACAGAAAGTCATGGTTGTCTTCTTGGCCCTACAATGTAATTTTAGTTTCTCTTATTCCTTTTAGGGGTCCCCAGGGTCCTCAGCCTATCTTCTAGAGGCCCCTAATAGAGGCTCATTTTGTTCCAGACTCTTCCCAAGGGCTCAGCAATATATCCTAGATTTGGAGTCGGAGCTTGGGTTTGAATCCTGAATCTTTATAACCCTATCACCTTTACAGCCTTTAATCTTTGTGATCTCTGTGATTTTGGGCAAATCACCTAAACTCTCCGGGACGCAGCTTTCTCTTCTTCAAAATGAAGCAGCTGAACCAAGTGGCCTCATAGTTCCCTAACGCTATGATTTTGTGATATGTGACCCTGTGACCTGGGGACACTGCCAACAGCTGGTACGCAAGAGGATCCACACCACCCTCATCTCTGGTACCATCATAAGCTCAACCATGGCCTACCAGGGGATGACAGGCATTTTCATGGGAGAAAGCATGGTAGGATGGAACAGGCTCTGGACTTGGAGCCAAGAGTTCCAGGTTCAAATGCTAGCCTCAATACTTAATGACTGTGACCTTGTGTAAGTTGTTCAACATCTCTTAACCTCATTTTCCTAATCTGTAAAATAAATATGATACTTTGAATACCAACCGCACAGGTTTGCTATGAGGGAAGCTATGAGAGCACAGACCTTGGAATTTGCATCCTGCCTCCAGGATTTGGGCAAGACAAGGAAGGGACCTTAGAATTCATGTAGCCCAACCTTCTCGTTTTCCAATGAGGAAATTGAAGTCCAGAGAAGTTGTGACTTATCCAAGGTCATGTAGGTGACTTCTAGCAAGTGGCAGAGCCCGGATTTAAACCCAACTTCTCTGACTACAACCGTAGCACTCTTTCTACTGTACCACAGTGAGTGATCTAAGCCTCAGTTTCTAAATTTAGAAAGTGACGAGTACCTAGAGTACCTAATTTCACAGACTTATATAAGGTTCGAATGAGAGAATGCATATAAAATCTTTTGCCAATTTTAAGGAAAATTCAGCTACTATTGGTGGTGGTAGTGGCATAGTAGTCATAGTCATAGTTGTAGTCATAGTGGTAGTGGTGGTAGTAGCAGCAGCAGTAGGAGTAGGAGTAGTAGTAGTAGTAACAATAAGAAATATTAAACGTTGGTTGGTTGGTTGGTTAATTGTTGTCCTTCGTTCTTGAAGAGG
This sequence comes from Trichosurus vulpecula, assembly GCF_011100635.1. Taxonomy (NCBI): domain Eukaryota; kingdom Metazoa; phylum Chordata; class Mammalia; order Diprotodontia; family Phalangeridae; genus Trichosurus; species Trichosurus vulpecula. The sequence goes on from NC_050577.1 coordinate 115,171,923, forward strand.
ACCAAAATGACATCACTATGTTGGAGTCGAGGTACATTGTGTCCTGCTGTGACTGATCAGACCAATATGGGCTCAGAAGGCTCTATCACAGGTCGGGCACAATTAGTCCACATGAATATTTGGGTTAGAGATGTCTCTAAATTTGCTCATCTCACATTGCTTTTGAGCTACTGCAATTCTGCTTCACTTATAGGGCACAGTGCCTTCTCTGATGAGGGTGTGCCATGCTGGGTGGTCCTTTGCCAGTGTCTCCCATGTCATGCAATTGATTCCAAAGTTCCTCAGAGAGACCTTGAGTGTCCTTGTGTTACTTCTTCTGACCACCATGTGAGTGCCTTCCTTGTATGAATTCTCCACAAAATAGTCTTTCAGGCAAATGTATGTTTGGCATTTGAACAACATGGCCGGCCAGCCCATCAGAGCTGTGCTCTCTGTAGTAGAGAATGAATGCTTGGCAGTTCAGCTTGAGAAAGGACCTCAGTGTCTGGTACCTTATCCTGCCAGGTGATCTTCAGAATCTTCCTAAGACAATTCAAATGGAAGCAATTTAGTTCCCTGGCATGGCACTGGTAGACTGTCCAGGTTTCACAGACATACAAAAATGAAATCAGTACAATTGCTCTGTAGACCTTCAGTGGGGTAGGCTGCCTGATGCCTCTTTTCTCCCACACTTCCCTTTGGAGCTTCCCAAGCACTGAGCTAGTTCTGGCAATGTGTGCATCAACCTCGTCATCTCTGTGTACATCCTTGGAAAATACACTATCAAGGTAAGTGAACTTATCCCCAGCATTCAATATTTCTCCATTTGTTGTAACTTAAGGCTCCATGTATGGATGGTGTGGTGCTGGCTGGTAGAGAATGTGTGTTTTCTTGGTGTAAAATATTAGGCCAAAATTAGCACAAGCAGCAGAAAATCAATCCATTAAAGGGCTATGCATATGTATATGCATAAATAGTCGTACACACACATATGCATATTTGTATCTATTTCTAGGAAGAGAGATAGTGATAGATTACATATAGATGATTAGATAGGTAGGTAGATGGATGGATAGATAGAAAGACAGACAGACAGGATATTCCAAAAGTCTTAGAAGAGTCTGCACTAAGAATTTTGGAATATACTGTATATGCTATTGTCAAGTCAACTCAACATTTATTAAGAATATACTATGTTCTAGGCAATGTGTTAAATCCTGAGGATTAAAAAAAGGTGAAAACAGTCTCCTCCCTCACCCTGTCCCCTCAAGGATCTCATACTCTAATAGGGGATATTATTAATACTGGAGAGGACCTAGTGGTTGCCAATGGTGACACTGCCAACAAAATGGGCACCTACCTACCTGTCTCCAGGCACGAGGGGAGCCAAGTTTCTCATTATAGTCTGGTTTTAGGACCAGTCCTGGAAATGTTCTTTAGGAAAGGCTGGGCCAGGATTGTTCCTTCAAGGTTTGGAATCAGACCTTGGATGGTGCCTGCCCATGAGATCATCAAAGAACATGGTGTCCTCTCTCCCAGAGAGCTTGAGACAGCCCTTAACTCCCATGGGGACCAAAACTCCTCAGCATCAATGAGGTCCTGATTCTTTTCCCCTCAGTAGACTATAAATTCATCAAAATCAAGGCCTGAGTCATTTTTTATTGCACCTATTATAAGATCACAGAATCTCAGAGTTGGAAGGGACCTTAGAGGCCATCTTGTCTATCCTACAACAAACCATCCATCCAGCCTTCTCCTGAAGACCATGGATCATGTCCTGGGGCAACATCTCATTCTACTTTTAATTCAGAGAAAGAGAGATGTCAAGCTGGAAGAGTCCATCTAGTTCAACCCTATCATGTTATAGAAACTGAAGCTCAAAAAGGTGAAGTGTTTTGCCCAAATACACCCACGGGATGAATGACATACAGGACAGCTCTAATCATCGAGAAGTTTCCTTACACTAAGTGGAAATCCGCTCCCCTCAAATGTTCTCATTGTCCATAGTTCTGCTCTTCGGAGCAGAGTGGAACAAGACTAATCTATCTTCCACACCACAGCCCTTCAAACGCTTGGACATGGTTCTCATGTTCCCCATTCCTCCTCTGCTTCTTCAGACTGAACATCCCCAAGTCCTTCAGTTGATCTCTCTGTGACATGATGTCCATCATTCTGAACATTCTTCCCTGGATGCTATTCACCCTAATAAACATCCTTCCTAAAAGTCTCCCTGGTTCCCCCAGCACAAAACCTTGACTATCCAAGGTGTCCCAAAAGTCATTTTGAAACTTCATTTTGAAAAATAAAGTATGTATGCTTTATAAGAGTACATAACCTGGACTTAAAACTACACTAAGACTTTTGGGACACCATGTATCTCAGTGCCTAATAAATGTTTATTTAATTGGATTGGATTGATTTTTTTAATGTAGACTTTAATCCTCTTACCCAAAGGAGAGAGTATTGTGGGAATGTGAAGAACCACTGTGAATTCAAATCTGGTCTCAGACACTTACTAGCTGCCTGCCTCAGTTTCCTCATCTGTAAAACGGGGATAATAATAGCACCTACCCTCCAAGGTTATTGTGAGGATCACATGACATATTTGTAAAACTCTTTGCAAATCTTAAAAGTGCTGGCTAAATGCTAGCTAGTATGATTACTACTGCTATATAAAATTCAAAGTTCTTCTGCCAATATTCAAGACCCTCCCTAATCAGAATCTAGCACCTGCTCATCCCTTTCATAGATTCTCCCCATTTTACTTTGCCCCTTATGTTGAGCTGTCTCTCACCCTTGTCTCTACAACAAGCTCCCATTCGTCTCTAACTATTGGAAGAGAGAGCAGGATGGAACAGAGGAGCTGATTGTAGCTTAGGACACCTTGGAGATGAGAGAGTTAGGAGCCTGTTACAGTGATCTAAGGGAGAAGTAATGAAAGCCTGAACCAGAGTGGTGGCCTTGTGAGTGCAGAGGAAGGGACAGGCATGGAAAATATGGCAGTAGACTAGATAGAAAATGATTCTCCTTGGGAAGTAAAGAAGAGAATGATTGGAGAGAGTCATCCCTGGATGACTGGGAGGGTGGTCCTACTATCCACAGAAATAAGATATTTCGGGGGAGAGGCAGGTTTGTGGGGAAAGACAGGGAATTCAGTTTGAAATGTGTTGGCTTTGAGGCTCTAGTGTAGGAGTGCTTAACCTGAAGTCCATCAGCTTGTTTTTAAATATTTAGACAACTATTTTAATAAAATATGGATATATAATGAGTATTGACATAGTCTGGATTTATAACAGATTTTCAGATCTCTTTGTAGTATGACATTTTATTTTATACATCTATAAATATTACTCTGAGAAGAGGTCCATATGATTCAACAGAGTTCCAAAGGAGTCATGACACTAAAAAGATTAAGAACCTTTGGTCTAGTGGGACATGCAACAGCCAGTTGAACATATGGACTTGGAGCTCAGGGAAGCGATTGAGACAGGTGATGGGAAGGGAAGGGATGCCTAGTACGAGGGAAGAGGGAAATATTCTTTCACAAATGAGGAAGATGTGATCCCATTGGGCACGTCAGGAGTGCATGTCAAATACAACTGAGAGACAACGTGGCATATTGGAGAGAGAGGTCTGGGTTTAGGCTTGTAGGATGTGGGCAGTGATCTTGGCCCTCCCCTTATTACATCTGTGCACACATTACAGTTACTTTCCACATTGAGACTTTCCCCATTGCAGTTTTGATATATTGTGGGTTGGCAAAGAAATTAAACAGGAATTTGGGGGGAGTTTTTCAGAAGCTGCAGATGATACACAAAGTCCAGCAGATGACAGAAAAAGTTTACAAACTCAGAAATGCATAAAATATATGTATAGTATTGTATACTATGAATATATTTTGTCTTTTAATACCATAATTCAGACATTTTCCTCTGGTACAAAGGGAAGGCAAAAATTTTTTACATAGATTTTCTAGATCATGGGGTAGCTGCATCCCTGACCCCTGTGATGTGGACGGGATAACTGCACTCCCCTCCATGTGTGTACCTGTTAGCCAAACTGACCTATTTGCCGTTTCTCATACACACCATTCCATCACCAGCATCCATCCCTTTGCACAAACTATTTCCTCTGCCTGGAATTTACTGCCTCCTCACCCTCCTTAGATTCCTTAGTTTCATTCAAAGTCCAGCTTTGGGACCATCCAACCTGACCCTCCCAGCCCCGACCTGCTACTGCCTCTTGTATTTTCAGTTTCATTTACTTATGCATGCAAATGCTATCTCCCCTGATACATGTAAACTCCTTGAAGGGAGAGACTATTTTTTTTTTGTCTTGGTCCCTAGAACGTAGTAGGAACTTGAAAAATGCTTGTTGATTGATAAATCGATTAAGTGACCTCGAGCAAGTGAATTAATCGTTCTCCTTTCCCCCCCTCCATGGACTCTCTTCTCCATGTGCAAAATGAAGGGCTGGAAGGGAGGTCCCTTCCAACTCTAGAGCTACAGGATAATTGGCTGAGAACTGCGTGCTTACAGGGATGATTGATTGCAAATGCACCTATAGGGAATGGACCTGAACAAGTGTTGACTGGGACCAAGGAGTCCCGATGAAGGAATAGTACTAGTATGTGGGTGAGGGATAGGGAATGTCAGAGGACCTCCTAAAGTGGGGGCATATGTGAATGAGCTGTTAGGCAGATGCAAAGGAGAAAAGGTAATTTGACTGAGGCATGTGGGCTGTGGCAGGAATGTGCTGGAGGAACTCCAATGGACTAGTAAGAGCAAATTGTTAAGTTTTCAGTGGGATCATTCACACCTGGGAAATTGGCAGACACTACAAGCCAAGGCTTGATTTTTGGTTCGGTTGATTGCTCAGATGTAAGAAAGTGACGAAGAAAATGTCAGTAATGGAAATTAAACTTTAAAATGTATCTTGGGTCCAATTCCCCATCCTCTCAGAGAGCTGGTTGTTAAACATTTACCAACGCACTCCTGGCTGTGAGCCAAGGAATAGGTAGTGTTTGCGGGTGGTATATAATGTTATAAAAGTATCTGTAAGGAATCACAGAACCAACCTAGGTTCTGAGGACATGATACTGCTGCACACTGAATACCAAGTCGGACCCAAATCCTTATATCCTTAACCTTTCAAATGACTCTGCCTCAGTGGAAGGGGCAGAGATGGCTGCAGGTAAGGAGGCCGCTACAGCTTATATCTTTTGGTCAAGCATGGAAATCCAACATGGAAGTCTCCTTAAATCTTAAAGGGGCTAAGAGAAAGGAAAAAATAAGACATTCCAACAAGTGTGTACTAGTCAACGTTAAGCAACTGGTTCTTCTCCCCCAAAACGCAAGCTTGACACACTTTAAATTTAAGATGTGTTATTGACATTTTCTCCATGACTTTTTAAAGTCTAAACAATCAACAAAGCAATAAATCAAGGCCTGGTTTTCAGTGATCACCGATCTCCGAGATGTAAATGCTCACGCTGAAAATTTGACAATTGGCTTTCCCCAGCCGGTTTGAATGGGCTCCAGCTGAAAATGCTAGTCTGTGGTCAGTCAGTGACAAGTAATAGAAGGAGGCTGGAGTTAGGGTGAGGACCTGGGTTTGAATCCTGGCACTATTATTTACTACCCTATAAACTTTCTTCCTCAGTTTCCTCATTTATAAAATGAGGGGGTTGGGCTAGGTGACCTCTAAGGTCCTTTCCAGCTCTAAATTTTACCGTATGATTCAGGAAAGGCATTTTTGCCAAAACAACTCTTTCTGACATTGGAAATGATCCGTGGTATTAAAGTCACTTTTGTCATAGAAACCAGTTTTTTAACCTGGGCACGTCAGCCCCACCTTGGGCTGAAACAACGACCTGTATTTTGGCTTTTGCAAAGCGTTAGATCAAATGTAAGAGACACGGTAAGAAAGCAAACTATATACCAGTTGGTAGCCAATAATAAAAGATTCCTGACATTTATCTTGGGCTTGAGGGTTTACAAAGCACTTTCCATACATTATCTTGCTTGGTTTTCACAAGACCCTGGGAAGTGGAGGAATACAGACCCAGGATTTCACTGATATGGGCACTCCCCTCACTGATGCAGAGAGCACCACAGCCACGCGACCTCATCCTATGGAATCCATGCCTGTGTCCTTCCGTGAATCCAGTACAGGAGATGTTCCCAAACTGAGGGCATCTTCCCTCTAGGCCTTTTAAAATTTCATGGACATCAGTTCAATGCCTGGTCCATATCTTGGGGTAGTTGTACAAGTCTCCATAACACCTCTCACCTATGTCCCTTTCTCTCCATTCCCCCTAGTTCAGGCCCTCATCCCCTCTCACATGGGCTATTGCCGTAGACTCCCAATTGGCCAGCTCTCTTCCCACTCCAGTCCATCCTCCTCAAGGCTGACTGAGTAACATTCTGACAGTCTAGCTCTGACCCTGTCACTACCATTTCCCTCTCCAAGAAATTCCAATGGCTTCCTTTTCCTTCTAGGATCAAATAGAAAATCCTCTAGCATTTAACTCCCCCCCGCCCAAACCTGGCTACTTCCTGTGTTTGTAGTCCCCTTCCACATCACTTTTCTCCAAGTACTCTGCGGTCCAAGGATAGCAGCCTACTGGCTCTTCCTCACACTCTGCTCCATCTCCCACCTCCAGGCCTTTGTCTCGACTGGCCTTCTTTTCTCTTTCCTCCCCTCTGCCTCTTAATGCCCTTGACTTCTTCAGGCTCAGCTCAAATGCCACACCTTTTACAGAAGACCTTTCCTGGTCTCCAATCTGTAATGCTTTTCCTTCCATCTACTCTATAAATCATGTGTTTACCTATTTATATACATCTACACCCACTAGAATGTAAGCTCCTTAAGGGCAGGGACTATTTTTGCCACCTTAGTCTTAGCAGCTAGAGAGGTAGCACAGTAGATAGAGCCCTGGACCTGGAGCCAGGAAGACTTGAGTTCAAATCTAGTGTCAGACACTTACTAGTAAGCTGTGTGACCTTGGGGAAGTCACTTAACTTCTTTTTGCCTCATCTAAAAGTGGGGATAATAATAACACCTACCTCCTGGAATGGGGTGGGGTGGGGTGGGGTATGAGGATCAAGTGAGATAATAATTGTAAAGTGCTGTGTAAAACTTAATGTGCTCCGTAAATGCTGGCTGTTACCATGATCGTGATCACCTGGCATAGAATGAGAACTTAACGAAGGCTTATTGATCGATGGAATTTCTTCAGATGAGATAGCTGAGACTCACAGAGAAGAAGTGACTGGGCCAAGCAGAGCCGGTTATAGAATCCAGGTCTGCCGGCTCCAAATCCTGTCTTCTATCTACAACAACAGGAGCATCACATTCCAATAGAAACAGGGCCACTAACCCATGCGCAAGGATCCCAGCGGGCTGCTTCATTTAGTTTAAAAATGATTTATATTTAAATTATAGAATAAAATTATTTATTCACTTAGTTTTAAAATGTGATATTATCTGTGATTTATTGTGTTTTTTTTATTTTGTGACTATTTCCCAATGACATTTTGTTCAGATTTGGGATGAACTAGGAGTACCGTAGGCTTCATGAGGTCTGAGGGCCATGTGTCTGACACTTGTGCATTAAGCCTTATTGTATCCAAGGGCAGCTAAGCAGTGCGGCCAATAGAGTGCAGGCCCTGACCTCAGGAGGACCCGAGTTCAAATCTGGCCTCAGACACTGACTAGCTGTGTGATCCTGGGCAAGTCACTTAGCCCTCTTTGTCTCAGCTCCTCACTGTATCCTGTATGATCCATGCTAAGGAGGAGGACCTGAAAAATAACGGTAATACCAACGGTTGCTAGCATTTATATAGCGCTTACTGTGTGACGGACGCCGCGCTAAGTGCTTTACAAATATTATCTCATTTGATACATTTGAAGTAGGTGCTATTATTATCTGTATTTTATAGTTGAGGAAACTGAGGCAAATAGAGGTTAAATGACTTGCCCAGGGTCACAGAGCTAGTAAGTGTCTGAGGCTGGATTTGAACTCAGGTCTTCCTGATCCCAGGCCCAGTACTCTATTCAGTACACCACTTAATTAAAATAGTAATAATAATGATTGTCAGTATTTATACAGCACTTTAATGTTTTCAAAGCATTTTATATATATATACATATATATTATATAATATATATTATATATAATTATAATATATATTATATATTATATAATATATAATATATATATATTATCACATACAATCCTCATAAGACCCTTGTGAGAGGTAGGAGCTATTACCATTCCCATTTTGCAAATAGGGAGACTGAGGCTAGGAGCTGTTACAGGACTTGTCTATGACCACACAGGAGCAGAATTTGAACCCAGGCCTCTCCTCACTCTAAGTTCAGGGCTCTTTCCACTATCCCACACTGCCTCCAATTCCCTACAAGCATGTGAAAGTGCTGGATGGGAAAATAAGAAAGTTCTGTATTATTAGAGAAAGTAAACGTAGAGATTGTAAGAACTTTTCTTCTCTTTGTTTTTTACGTGGCTTCTTAGCTAAAACAAACATAACACATTTTCTGTTTATAGGTGGCAGTACTTTCACTGTTCACTTTCAGACACTGTCCTTGGGAATAAATGCATCGCTTTGGAATGGCTTGGAGGCCAGCGATGCCCAGCTCCACTTATAAATATCCAGTGGAACCCCAGCAAGCTTGCACAGGGTCCTGGGGTTCCAGGGAATGTAGTTTGAAAGAAGCCTGCTCTAATCCAAAGGAGAGACACTAATGCCAGGAATTAATTCCAGGGCATTAGGGAGGAGGATCACACCAGGTCAGTGGGAGTTATTCTGAGACAGACCCTCATAACTGGCTCCCTGGGAGAGAGGCCCTTTTAAATGCTCTGCAGAATTGCATCCATCCCCTAGGGCAATTTGACCTTTGCTGTCAGGACTTTTTTAGCCTAGGTCGAAGGAAATGAGCCCCATGCTATGTGTGTGTCTAGTCATCTGGCAGGGGAAAGTGAGAGGAGCTAGGGTTTGGAGGAAGTGGGAGAGGAGGTCAGAGGTGAGGAGGGGGAGGGCAGGGAGGAAGCAACAGCAGATGCCAGGGCTAGGGTAGACAAGAGCAGTGACTAAAATTAAACCTGACTGCATAACTACATAATGCCTTGGGGAAGGGGGACATAGTTGGGTACTTAGGGGTGGGAGGGAAAGATAGGAAGTATATCCAGGAGAAGAGAGTTTTGAAGGGACTTTAGAATTAATCTGGTCCCTCTCCTGTCTCCCTCCCCCCTGCCATGTATAAATTCCTTCTACCACATCTTTAGAAAGCCACCACAGCCTTTGCTTGAGTAAGTCCAGGGACAGAAGACTCACTGCCTCTGGAGGCAGCTCATTCCATTGTTGGACAGCGACTAAGAAGTTCATTCTTATACTGAGTTGAAATCTGCCTCCCTGTAATGTCTATCCCTTGATGCTACTTCTGCCTTCTAGAGTTGCATAAAGTAAATCCGATCCCTCCAGAGAGAGGGAGGAAAACAGTGGGGAAGATAAGAGCAACCTGTCCATCTCTACCATGATCTGTGTCTGTCCCATGCTTTGAGATATTTTGGACTTATCTCAAATGGTAAATAATGCATAAGCTCCCTGTAGGCAGGCACTGTTGTTAATCACCTATCAGTAGGTGCTTAAGGGGAAGGGGAAGGGGAAGGGAATAAGCATTTCTATAGCTCCAACTACATGCCCTTAAGTGCTTTACAAATGGTATCTCATTTAATCGAACAAATGCTTGTAGAATGAAATGTATTAATAAAGCAGCTAACCAACAGGGATCCCAGATCCTGTCTACAATCTTATAAGAGGTTAATTATTCCACAACATGAAAGGGAAGAGCCTTCTTGGCTAGGGAAGCCACTCCCCACTACCTGAAAGTATTCTGTGGTTCACTTTTACTCTATCGGCTTGTTCACTATACTTAGATATTGACTGCACCAAAACACATCAACCAAGTCCGACAGTCCAGCAGTAGCCAATTTCCATTCAAATGATAAGTATATAGCAATTGGGGCATCCTTCATCTTTTACATGGGGTCCCAGAATGGCTAGCCTAGGACTTCAAAGTATTCTATGCCTCTACTTCCACTCAAAATCATAGCTTATAAGCCTCTATCAGTGTGTGTGTGTGTGTGTGTGTGTGTGTGTGTGTGTGTTGGTAATCAGCCAGAAGACACAATTAGCTCAAAGTAAAGGCATTTAGTGAAATAGCTAACAAGAAAAGTCACAAGAGAACATTACCCCCATCCACAGAAACCTGGGGCATGATCCTCCACAAAAAATATAGAACAGAGGGAGTATTTGGGAGATCAAGAGTGAGGAGTATACATATAGGGAGTATGTATGAGTCGGCACAAGTATGGAGGAGCAGAATTAAAACCTTGGATACTCTGTGACCATCAATGATGTCACATTGAACTCAATGGGCCGGCTCCTTCACAGTTTTGTGTTTCTCTGTTTTTCTGGCACTTTGGTGGTAAAGTGGTAAAAGTGCTGGAGGGCTATCTCACCTCCAGTGTACTTGCAATGGCGAGAACCCCTTGCTTTTAATCACAGGTTGGTAGCTCTTTAGTCAATGCCACCAGGCTCTGCTAACAAAGCCAAGCACAGTGCCCCCAGGCCAAGATTGTCTTTTCTTTCACACTGCCAGCTCTAGAAGGAGATCCTCAAACCCCTCCATTCCCGGACACCACCTGCATTAGGATTAGACATTGCCAGGATCTTCCCTGGCTTAGCGTGGAGATGAATTTGAGGCAGATGTGAACAAAAGTGAAAGGTAGGCTAAGGAGGCAAAACCCCTGGGTTCTCTATTCTCTGCCTTTCCAGACCTCAATAGTGCCTGCCTCTCAGTAGCTGCTTTGGGGCCGCATTTTGAAAACCAAAGGGAAAATCTCACAATTTTACTGTAAGCACAACAAATGTGGTTGTGTTGAACAATAACTTGTGTGGACCTCCTTTCTTCGTCAGGGAAAATCACAGTCCTGCCTCCCCACGTGAGGTGCACTTTTGGGTCCCAGTGGCATTACAGGTCCTCTCCTTGGAGGATGCTAAAGAGTGTGTTACTCCCTGGAGCCTTCAATCCAATCTTTCAGTGGCATTGCATCATCCATACCATTCTGGAGTTATGGATCCTTGGCTTTTGTCAAAAAACTAGAGGGCAATGAATAGGATTTATCCAGTGAGATGAGAGCATTACCCCTTATTGCATCAAGCCCAAAAGTTGTGCCCACATTCCTGTAGGTAGAACATACCCAGAAAAAGAAAAAAAAACCCAACAGGTGCAAACAGGCGATCTCACTAATTATCACCATCTGGATAAATAAATAGATTTTTAAAAAAGAATGTGACAAAATTATTTTCCCTTTCTTTGTTGTGTTTTTATTTCTGGTGACTTAAATATTGTATCTGGATTGGGTTAAATACAGACGTGCTCCGACCACAAACATTATGGGTGGAAAAACTAGCATGATGGGATTTGTGGGTGAAGACTGCTGCATCTAGGTAGGAATTAAAAAGAATGTGCATGTTCAGTGCCCAGTGGCACTTCACTACTTCAGAGGACAGTTAATTCCCTCTCTCCTCCCATTGAATAAAAGAAAAAACAGAGGTAAGAAGTTTGATGACTTGCCCAAGGCCATGCAGCACTGCAGAGATGGAGTTGATGGGAGAACCCACGTCTCCTACTTTAACCACAGCAAGTCCAGATCTTCATATGGGAGAGTCTGGCTGCATTCTACTTAAGGGTGAATGCTTGGATGTTGGCTCCCAAATTTCCTCTGTTTGACAGTGGAAGTCAGGAACATGAGGGACAACTTGGGACAGCACAGCATGTTCTTCCCCAATGTGGCTTGGGTTTTTCAGGCAAGCTTCCCTTTTCCCCCTTCTCTAACCCATTTTCCTAGTGAATGAATGTTCCTGTTTACACCTTCATCACATCTTCCAGATAACTTAAATTCTTCCCCAAGTCCCGGGAGATTTTGTTTTTGTCCTGTGAGTCTGAACCACCAGCTGATCTTTTAAAGGTGGAAGGGTGGGGAAGGGCAGGGACTAATTCTGTCTTAAAGTCCTATAGATAAAGGGCTGAATGTCCATCTTCCTTGTGACCAGAGGATGTTGGGAAAAGAACATTTACATGGACAAACTTTTCAAAGGGGAGCTTGGAGAGGTAGCTAAGGACATGGATGATCTCTGGGGTGATTTGCCCACAGGAAGCCTGTGGGGAACCTAATTGTCATCTCACAATAGTATTTACACTGCCTTCCCTCAGAGTTGGAAGGGACCTTAGAGACCAATGCCTTGTCTAATCTGTATCTGCTAAGGAATTCTATCTTTGAGATCCCCTACAAGTGGTCTTCTAGTAATGAGGAATTCCCTTCTCATTTAGCTTACTCCATTTTGTTGTTAGGAAGTTGTTTTTTTTTTTTTTTTTTTATATCCTGAACCGAAATCTGCCTTATGAAAGTTTCACCTCTTGTTTCTGGTTCTGCCCTATGGAGTTAAGCAGAATAATTTTAATGCCTTTTGCACATGACAGAACTTCAAATACTTTAAATGCCACACAGGTCTGTTTGCGTGTTGATCCTAGAAGTGAGAGCCACAGAAGTTTACGGAGCAGGGTAGTATAATAGTCAGATGCAGGCTTTTAGGAATAGCATTTTGACAGCTGTGTAAAGGGTAGATTGAAGAGGTCTACAGACTGGAGGCAAGAAGACCAATTAAGGAGGTTATTTCCAGGAAAGAGGTGATGAGGGCATAAACTAGGGTGGTAAATAGAAGGGGATAGATGTGAGGAGCTGTGGAGGTAGAATTGACAAGACATGGTAACTGATTGAATGTGGAAATAAGGGAAAGTGATGACTTGAAGATGCAAAGATTGTGAATCTGGGTAACTGGAAGGATGAACTGTAATAGGAAGGTTAGGAAGAGAGATGGGTTTGGTGGAAAAGATAATGAGTTCTCTTCGGGAAATGTTGAGTTTCAGAAGCCTATGGGACATCCATTTTGGAATATCCAATGGACAATTAATTGGTGATGTGGAACTAGAGCTCAGGAGAGAGGCAAGGGCAGGATATATAGATGTAGGAATTACCAATGGTAATGATTCATGGGAGCTGATGAGAATACCATTTGAGAGAAAATAGAGAGAAAAGACACAAAAACCAGAGCCTTGGGGACCACTCCATAGTTAGTGGTGGGATCTTGATGAAGATCCAGCAAAGGAGATTAAGAAGGAATGGTTAGATTAATAACAGGAGAAGTAAGAGAGAGAAGGGTCTTGAAAATCCAGAGAGGAGAGGGTATGCATGAGAGTAATTTAATGGTGCCAGATGCTACAAAGAGGTCAAGCAAAGTTGAGAAAAGGTCATTGGATTTGACAGTTGAGGTCACTGAAGAAGGAGGAGGAAAAAGAGGTTAGTGGCAATGGTGATTTTTAACCAGGTCTTCTAACTAGCTCAAGAGACGTTGTATCTGGAAAATTGATGGAATGGAACAGTGGGACTCCTGGATTCCATTCCTATCTCAAGAGATTCAGTAGGTGATACTGATAAAGTCCTTTCCTTTCTCTGGGCTTTTAGGAGAATGGGCCATAGAACCTACTAACCTTAGAGGACTAATTACTGTCAGAGCCTATATTATGAGTGATCACTAGACCTCCAGGTCACAGACTGGAAGGAAGCCTTCATGGTATAGAAAGTGTGAGGTTGGGTTTTTCCCTGAATTAACTACTCACTGCTTTCATCGATGTAAAGGTCTGTGCCACCAAGTTCTCACCAGAAGTTGGTGTTAGAGGGTTCAAAGGACTGTTTCATTAACCAATTCATCCACAATTCACCCTGTCATTCAAGAAACCCAAACTGATCCTCTTCACTTTCCAGATGGGGAAACTGAACCACAAAGAAGGATTTTCATCTGGGATGATAATGACAAACTAACAGGTAGAACTCAGAGCTGCTGAGGCTGTTAGCATTCCATGTTTAATGATAGGCCTTTGCAAAGTAATTATCTATGCAAAATGCATTTTGATTATGTGTCCTTTCCTCCTGATACAAAAGCTATTAGTAGCACCTGAGTCCCCAGGCCAAGGTTGGGAGAGGCTGCAAACTCAGCTCATAGGGTATCCATGGGAACAGGTGTCTCCAATCAGTTTGACCCTAGATCATTGTCAGTGAAGGTGTAACTCTACTTCCTCATGACCAGCCATACAGACTGGCAGTTAACTGCCCCTCTTTGCCCCCTCCCCCTGACCCCCACCCCAGTAAGCTTACCCACATGCTTCTTCTTTTGTTCACTCCTCTGTTCTTTCTACTCTAGAGAACTTTGGGGGGAGCAGAGGAAGGAGAATGTAGGACAGCTTCAGCCGTGGAAAGAGCAATGGTCTGAGAGTCAGGGGTCCAGGGTACTAGTTAATGGGGAAGTTATTTTGTCCATCTGTGACTAAACTTCCTTGACTGTAAAATCAGGGGATTTAATTAGAATAATCTATAAAGGTTCCTTTCTTCTCTAACAATTTTTATGAGGGGCTGACTTAGAGTCAAATTGTACTGCTTTCCTTCCACCACTCCCAGGTATAGCTGCTCAAATATTTCAAGGAGATAAGAGGTAAGATTCTCAGCTGAGAGGATAGGATGAAGAGGAGCCGTGGGAATTTTGAGAAAAGTTGAAAAGATTTGGAAGGGCTATTGTGGTGAGTGGGATGGTGAGTTAACTAAGAAGTAAAAAAAGAATTACCTTTTCCCCAAAAATCAAAGGATATGAACAAACAATTCTCAATTCTCAAAAGAAAAACTGAAAAGTTCTATCACACCTATAACATTTTTTTCATGTGAAAAAACGCTCCAACTCACTAATAGTAAAAAAAAAATGCAAATCAAAACAATGCTGAGGCTTCACTCACACCCTGCAAATTGGAAGAAATGACAAAAATGGGCAACAGTCGATGTTGGAGGGGTTGTAGAAAGGTAGGCACACTAATATATTGTTGGTGGAGTATGAAATGGTACAACCATTTTGGAAAACAATTTGGAATTATGCAAATAAAGTGACCAAAATGTCCATATCCTTTGAACCAGAGACTTTATTACTGGGTTTATACTCTAAGGAAGCCATAGGTTAGAAGAATATCCCCATTTAATCCAAAATATTTATAATAGCACTTTTTGTGATATCAAAGAATTAGAAGCAAAGTATATTTCCATCAATTGGGAAATGGTTAAACAAACTGTGGTAATGAAGGAAATGAAATATTACTATGCTACAAGAAATGATGCATGTATGGGAAAATTGGAACACTAATGCATTGTTGGTGAAGTTGTGAACTGATCCAACCATTCTAGAGAACAATTTGGAACTATGCCCAAAGGGCTATACAACTGTGCATACCCTTTGATCCGGCAATACCACTAGTAGGTCTCTATCTCAGACCACAAAAAAGGAAAGAGGATCCACATGTATAAAAATATTTACAGCAGCTCTTTTCATGGTGGCCAACAACTGGAAATTGAGGGGATGCCAATTCATTGGGGAATGGCTGAACAAGTTGTGGTATATGAATATAATGGAATATCATTGTGTTATAAGAAATGATGAGCAAGAAGACTTCAGAAAAGCCTGGAAAGACTTTCATGAACTGATGCTGAGTGAAATGAGCAGAACCAGGAGAACACTGTACACAGTAACAGCAACATTGTTTGATGATCATCTTTGTTAGATTTAGCTCTTCTGAGCAGTGCAATGATTTAAGACAATTCCAAAAGACTCATGAGGGAAAATGTCATCCACATCCAGAGAAAGAACTATGGAGTCTGAATGCAGCTTGAAGCATACTATTCGCTCTTTCTTTTGTTGTTTTTTGTTTTTTCTTTCTTGTGGTTTTTCCCTTTTCTTCTAATTCTTCTTTCACAACATGAATAACGTGGAAATACATTTAATATGATCATACATGTATAGCCTATATAAGATTGCATGCCATCTTGGGAAAGGGGGAGTAGAAGAAGAGGGGGGAGGGAAATTAGAACTCAAAATCTTACAAGAACAAAACGGAAAAACCACAAGAATGAAAAAAAAAACCCATTCCATATGATAAATAGTATTGTTTCAGAGAGAAAAAAGTCATCAGAACTTATCAATACATTGATAAAGTCCAAAACCATGTAATGTGTGATGCTTATGGATCTCCCATCTCCATGGAGAGTTAGGTTGGGGGTGACTTCCCTTCATTCTAATCCTAAGTGAGCTTTATAATTTTGTTGTATACTTGTCTAGCAAATGAGTCAGGACTTGAACTCAAGTCTTCCTAGCTATAAGCTCAGCTCTTAAATCTACTATATCACCTAGCTGTATCTAAGCTATATATATATATATATATATATATATATATATATATATATATATATATATATATATATATATATGTATGTATGTATATGTATATGTATATATGTATATGTATATATGTATGTATATATGTATATGTATATACATACACACACATATACACACACATATATATATACACATACACACATTATGTCTATATATAATGTAGAGAGTTAAGCAAGTTAAAAAATAATATATATTGCATGTTAGATCTACACGGATATGTTTAGATATGTATATACATACATACATATGTGTGTATATATATACACATATGTATATATATAATTGTAGTTCTTACATAAACTGTTTTCTTGGTTATACTTATCATCAGCTCATATATATATTCCTAGATTTCTCCAATTTCATCCCTTTTGTTATTTCTTATGGCATAATTCGATTACACTAAGAGGCCATGATTTTCTCAGCCACTCTCCAATTGTCGGGCTTTCTTTCCCCATGTGTCTGATCCTCCACTACAACAAAAAAGTGCTGCTCTGCTGTTCTATTGTTTTTGAACATACAGATTCTCGTACCATTTTCTTAGCCAGCTCTTCACTTTCCAGGGCTCTGATACTGAACCAAAATCTGCCTGCTTATAACTTCTAGCCACTGGTCCCTAGTTCTGTCCTCTAGGACCTCACAGTAAGTTGTCAATGTCTCTCTTAGAATGTGATGTCCAAAGCTGAAAACAGTACTTGGTTATGGTCTGACTAGTGCAGGCTATTGGAGGAAGGGGACGGGAGTCAGGAAGGCGAGAAACATTTCTTTCCCTAATTTTGACAATATAATTCTATTTTAGAAGCAGTGGAGTATAGTGGTTTGAATAGCTAGATGGTGCAGTGGAGCACTGGGCCTGGAATCAGGAAGACTTATCTTTGTCTGTACAAATTTGGTCTCAGACTCTTATTAGCTATGTGACCCTTGGTAAGTCACTTAACCTGTTTGCCTCAGTTTCCTCATCTGTAAAATGAGGAGATGGCAAATAACTCAAGTATCTTTGCCACAAAACCCCAAATGGGGTCATGAAGAGTCAGACATGACTGGAAAATGACTCAACAACAACAATATACTGGTTCACGTGCTGATTTGGGGCCGAGAAGACTCGGGTTCAACTCTTATCTCCAAAGCTTACTAGGAGGTAGTGACTATCGTTAAGTCACAAGCTCTCTGATCCTGAGTTTTCTCACCTATAAAATAAGGATAATAATATTTTAGTCAGTAAGAATTTATTAAATGCCTACTATATGCCAGGTACTGTGTTAAGCACTATGGATACACAGAAAGTAGAAAACACAGCCCCTACACCCAGGAGCTCACAGTAAATGGAGGAGACAACACGCAAACAAGCCACGTGCAAGCTATGTACAGTATAAAATAAGGGGTGGTACCAGAGGTAAGGCCCCAGGGAGGTAGGAGAGGGGAAGTGGGGGACCTGGAAAGGTGAGTCCTCAAGGAAGCCAAGGTAACCAGAAGACAGAGCACGGAGAAGAGAATTCCGGGCATGCAGAACAGCTGGTGAAAAGCTAGAGTCAGGAGGCAGAATGTCCTGTGTGAGGAACACCAAGTTCAGTGTCACTGGATCCACAGGTATGTGGAGGCCAATAATGCATAAAAGACTGGAAAGGTAGGAAGGGCCCAGGTTTAAAGGACTAATGAAGCATACTATCTGCCTCCAGAGGAAAAAAATGATACTATCTAAATACAGACTGAAGCATGCTATTTTCTCTTTCTTTTCCTTCCTTCCTTTCTTTTCCTTCCTTCCTTCTTTCCGTCCTTCCTTCCTTCCTTCCTTCCTTCCTTCCTTTCTTTTCCTTCCTTCCTTCTTTCCTTCCTTCCTTCCTTCCTTCCTTCCTTCCTTCCTTCCTTCCTTCCTTCTTTCCTTCCTTCCTTCCTTCCTTCCTTCTTTCCTTCCTTCCTTCCTTCCTTCCTTCCTTCTTTCCTTCTTTCCTTCCTTCCTTTCTTCCTTCCTTCTTTCCTTCCTTCCTTCCTTCCTTCCTTCCTTCCTTCCTTCCTTCCTTCCTTCCTTCCTTCCTTCCTTCCTTCCTTCCTTCCTTCCTTCTCTTTCTTTCTTTCTTTCTTTCTCTCACTCTCTCTTTCTGTCTTTCTTTTTCTGTCTCTTTCTTTCTTTCTTTCTTTCTTTCTTTCTTTCTTTCTTTCTTTCTTTCTTTCTTTCTTTCTTTCTTTCTCTCCTTCTTTCTTTCTTTCACTTCTTTCCTTCCTTCCTTTAATTCAAGTCTTCTTGTGCAAAATTACTAATATGGAAATGTTTTACATGATTGCATGTGTACAAACTATATTGGATTGTTTACCATCCCAGGAGGGAAGGAGGGATAGAATTTGGAACTCAAAACTTTAAAAAATGTTTAAAAATTGTTTTAACATGTAATTGGGAAAAACAAAATATTATATATATGTATATATAAAATAAATGGCTTTAAAAGCCAAAGAGCAGTCGTTCAACTACAACACAGAGTGTAAGGTGCCCCAGGATGTTCCCACTATTCAAGTAATGGAAGTAATAGGTAGCAAATCAGGAGTTGAAGGGGCGGGGGAGGATTGGGGATAACATAGCTCCAACCTCACAGGGGTAATTGTGAAGCTAAAATGAGATCATATATGTAAAGGACTTTCTAGACTTTAAAGTGCTAGACAAATGTCAGTTAATATTATTAATGCAATCTAGCATTGCTTTAGCTCTTTGGGCATCCATATCACATTACTGGCTCATTTTGAGTTTATATTTAATTCAAAGTGCCTAAGTTTTTTTTTAAAGTGTGAACTGCTATTAAACCAGGTCACCCCTACTTTGTAGTTATGAAATTTGCTCTTTTCAATCTAAAGGCAGGACATCCCATTCATTCCTTTCTTGAGAGGCAGCATGTCCAGTGGAATACAATACATTCTGCTATACTCCTCAGTGGCTTAAAGGCTAATTTTGGAGGTTCAGGGTCTGGCCTTGAATCCTGACTCTCCTCCTTACTACCTGTGTGACCCTTCAACAAGCCTTTTCACTCCTCTGGGCCTCAGTTTCCTCATATGTAATAAGGTTTTGGATTATGTACTCTTTAAAGTCCTTTCCAGTGCCAAGTCTGTGATCCTTGTTAAAATTTCATCTTGTTATTTTCGGCCCATCATCCCAGGCTATCAAGGTCTTTTAGAATCTTGACTCTGTCATGTGTTAGCAATCTCTCCCAGCTTCGTGTCATCTGCAAATTTTATAAGCATGCCTTCTATAACTTCATCTAAGTCCTTGATTAAAATTTGAACAGGACAGAACCAAGGACAGGGCCTTTCCATAAACCACAGAGCCCTCCTTCACTCCAGCATGAGGCATCCTGCACCGGGACAACTGAGCCAGCAAGAACTAGCTGTGGTAACGATGGCAGCCCAAGATAAGGTTTTCTCAGGGTTTGGGTTTGAGCTAAGAAAGGAGTCCACGGTCACTGCCTGTGTGTCATTCCACCTGAAGCCAGGGGGACCTGGGTTTGAATCCTGCCTCCAGTAGTGACCTTGAGCAAATGCTCTCAGTCTCGTATCCCTCCTCTTTAAAACGGGAATTATAACAACACCTGCTTTGCAAGAGAGGTATAAGGATCAAATGAGACAATGGATGGAAAGCATTTTGCAAACCTTAAAATGCTATAGAAATAGAAATTATGATTATTATTTTGGGCCAAACCTGTGATTTCATTGGTAGAGAGAACTCCTGGTAAAGAAAATCCCTCTACTAATGCATATCAGCAAACTTCTCGGTAATTTATCATGATAGAGAGTCATCATTAATTAATTAATGTTAATTGAGCAAGAGCGCTCAACAGAGGTTGGGAAAGTGCTGGACTATGTACCCTCTAAAGTCCTTTACAGTGCTAAGTCTGTGATCCCTGTTCAAATTTCACCTTGTGATTTTGGGTCCATCTTCTCAGGGTCACCTTGAGTCACCTTTGTTCCTCATATTCCTGAGCACTGTAGGGTAGGTGGCTCTATGGCACCTGCTGCTGAAGGGAGATGATGGTCTTCCCCAGATCATCTGGAAGCTCAGCTGGACAGCTGGCAGAACCCACATAAGTATTGCTGCTCAGTTTAGATTCTTAAGCCACTGAGGAGTATTCCCTGGTCTTGGTCATCAGCCGCCCAAATCAAGGTGATACTGGGCTAATGAGCTAAATATATATGTGGTTGTTTGCTTTTTCTTTTGTTTTGTTTTAACACCAAGTATCTATTGATGGATCAAAGAATCCAATTTTAATGGAATAGTAAGGGACAATAGTAGGGGGGAGGAAATACATTTTTTTCCCTTAAGAACCTTAAATATGCAAGTCGTGAAGCCACTAAAGTACTTCTCTGACAGATAAGTTCGGTCAATTCTTTCCTTTTATTACAATTCGCATATTACATCATCTGTGCAGTAATCTGGTTTCATTCCTTCATGAGAAAGTCACTGGCAATTTGCATCTACACTGCCCCCCCCCACCAACTCCTTACCCCACCCCACTTTTCCAGCTGGCATTCTGATTCAGGATAGGGCAGCAAGGTACCTTCCCAAAGAATCCCATGTGCACCTTGAGCAGTCTTCTGATGCAAATAAGCAAGCAAGGAGCCAGGAAAAAGCCAGTCCAGGGCAGAGACAGAAGTGAATCAACTCATACAATGGTTAACATGGCACAGCCTGATTCAGAGAAGTCTCAGTTAAGCTGACTTTGGTAGGGACATTGCTCTGGCTTTTTTCAGGGGCCTACAAACCCACGTCAGGATGTGTAATCAGTGCCAGACCCCTCGTTTCTGAAGAATCAGCAGCAGAACATAGGAGGATCTAGGAAGCTACTCAACCAGAAGGCTAACTTCGCAATACATACTTGCACCTATAACATGAGCTGGCTATGAATTCCAGCATAATCATTTGCAAATGTTGATTTTAAAGAGAATTTGTGTGCAAAACTTCAAGATACTGAGCACAATGTTAAAACCTCTTGATCTGAGATAAGTTAGGCACTTCCTTAACACTAATTTGTCCTCTTGGACACTCAAAGTATAAGATACTTCAGTGAAGTAATATCGAAGTCTAAACCATGCTGTAGGTGTCAATACCAAGGATCTCAGAGGACACTAAGCCTGCCTCCCTTTCCAAAGAGCCATGAGAAATCCCACATATATATTACCACGGATGCCATCCCAGTAATATCTGCCCAGAACTGAAGCATGCTTCTAGGTGGATGGCCAGTTTCTGAAGGGTAAATACCATACTAACAAGAGTAATCATGCAGGTCAGAGACCAGAGGTGAGGTGACCTAAGGGAGCCCACCCAGAGGGCTTGACCTCCACCTCTCACCTTGGCCACTGGCTTTCAGGAAGGATGCCCCCATCCTGCAGTCGTTCAACTACAACACAGAGTGTAAGGTGCCCCAGGATGTTCCCATTATTCAAAGAAGAGTGGTAGGTACCCAAAAGCTCCTGGAGAGGCAATGTCCTAGGGTCCCAGTGAAGAGTGGAAGGTAGTTAAAAACCATTAAGCCACCTCACTGACCTTATAAGCCCTGACAAATAAGATGTGAAAATATGGTGGGCATAGCCTGGGGGAAGGAAGAGCAACAAATGGGGAGGCTCAATAAAAAGGAACATTGAGACTCAAGGATTGGCTGTGCAGTTAGTTACGTATGTGCAGGTGGATACATTAAAGAAAGTCGAGGAGGAGTGCTAAAACCCAACTAGAACATACATAGGGCTCCAGTTTCTATCCAGGGAAGGGGCTTTGCTGGCTCTTTGAAGATGGGGGATGGGTGGGAGTGCTTCCCTCCCTCCCTTTCTTAAACTGATGGATTTAGAGCTGACAGCAGCACAAAAGGAAAGGCAATATTGATAAACGGAGAACTGTGGGAGGGAGAAATTGCAGCGAGCAGGAGAGTCCAGGTGTACCATTCATTCTAACACGAAGGCAGGCAGGTGTGTGCTGCCAGAAACAGGGCAGGGTCTGTCATGCAACAGCAGCAGCTCTTGGGAAGAGAAGGTGCTCTACAGGGAGAGGGAGAAAAATTCAAGTTCTGCTGAATTGAATGGAGGGGGAGCGGCTTTTTTGGTGGGGAGATGTGGGTTGGATTAGATGATCTCTGAGAGCTCTTCAGAGATTTTGTGGGCAACTCTGTGTATCAAGGATAAATTCAAGATCTGGATTCCATGTTATAGCAGACATAAGCACCATCACCACCACCACCAGCACCACCACCATCACCACCATCACCACCACCACCACCACCAGCATTACCATCACCAACATCTACAAGACTTGACATTGATATAGTACAATGAAGGTTTGCAAAACACTCTTACACGCTGACTCATTTGAGCCTCACAACAGCCTGTGAGGCAAGTGCTACTCTTATACCCATTTTACAGATGAGGAACTGGAGGCTGAGAGAGGTTAAGTGACTTTCCCAGGGTCATACAGCTAGTAAGTATTTGAGGCAAGATTCAAGGTCATTTCTTTTTTTTTGAGGGGGGAAGGCAGGGCAGTTGGGGTTAAGTGACTTGCCTAAGGTCACACAGCTAGTACATGTGTCAGGGGTCTGAGTCTGGATTTGAACTCAGGTCCTCCTGACTCCAGGGCCGGTGTTCTGCTCACTGTGCCACTCAAGGTCATTTCTCACTGATTTCCACTCTGGTAATTAGGTATCATGAAACCTAGATGCTGCCACCTAATTATACTATAAAGGGTCCTTGGTATAATTTTTTATTCACTGTGAATGTTTTATTTCTGTAAGAAAAAAAAGTTTCATTAATGCTTTGGTTTTTCCATCAGTAATTTCCCAATACATTCTCCCTATTCCTACCCTCCAATGAGTCTTACCCAATGAAAAAGAAAAGCAGTTAAGCACACCCAGTTGACACAGCTGTCATCACTGAGAACAGACACAACATTCTGCACCCATTGTCCCCCACCTCTCTATTAAAAGGACAGAGGTGCAGTTCTTCATCTTGTCTTAGATGCTATGACTTGTTTCTATAATTTTGTTGTGTTGGCTTAATTTTATTGTGTTTTCCTACATGTAGTGTTTTCTCGGTTTAATCTATTTTTAATTAACCCATTTTGTTTTGCCACTGCAGACGATCTTAAACAAACATATCACCAACAAAGTGTCTCCCATCCCCCCCCCCCAAACCCGGTTAAGTAGAACAGTAGAAAAGAGCGATTATGCCTATAACTTTATATTCCTATAATTTACCATTTGTTAAAAGAAGGGAGGCTATGGGCCTGAGTACCAGTGTTGGACTCGACCTGAGTTTTGTTGACTTTTAATATTGTTTTCCTTTATATTATTGTAATCAGCATATTGGGCAGCTACGTGGTGCAGTGCTAGGCCTGGAGTCAGGAATACTTCTCTTCCTGAGTTCAAATCTGGCCCCAGACACTTAGCATCTGTGTGACCCTGGGCGAGTCACTTAACCCTGTTTGTCTCAGTTTCCTCATCTGTAAAATGAACAGGAGAAAGAAATGGCAACGCACTCCAGTATCTGCCAAGAAAACCCCAAATGGTGTCATGAAGAGTGGGACATGATGGAAAACGACCTAACAACCACAAAATTCACATGTCTATTCTATTGGCTCTTTTTTCACCCTGAATTAATCCATACAAGTTTTCCCATATTTCTTTGAATTTTTCATATTTGCAAATCCTCCATATTCATAAGAGCATGGATTTAGGTCCCTTTTAAGAAAGGGACTTTCAAATACCCGATCTACCACTCTAATTTTTAAAAATTCTTTTTGATTATAAACTTAATAATCAACAGCAGAAATGATCATTTCCATATTTAAAAAGTGGATTACCTATGAAACCGTGGAATATATATTTATATATGTGTATATTTATATATATATGTGTGTGTGTGTGTGTGTGTGTGTGTGTGTACACATACACACACATATATACACACACAGTACTATCATTTTATAGGCAAAGAGACTGAGGACCAGAGGTGACTTGGCAAGATTGAGGCAAGATTCGAGGTCATTTCTTTTTTTTTTTTTGAGGGGGAAAGGCAGGGCAATTGTGGTTAAGTGACTTGCCCAAGGTCACACATCTAGGGAGTATGTCAAATGTCTGAGGCTGGGTTTGAACTCAGGTCCTCAGGTGCTCTATTCACTGTGCTGCCCTTCAAGGTCATTTCTTACTGATTTCCCACAGGTAGAGTGTAGCACAGGTGGGATTTGAACACAGGTCCTCTGAGTCCAAATCTAATCCTCTTTCTGCAGCATTCATTATAGTACACTAGGAATGTTTGTACTCATGATATAATTTTTGTCATAGAGTCTCAGAGCTGGAAAGGTCCTTAGATCATTTATTCCAACTATCTTATTTTACAGATGAGGACACTGAGGTTCTAAGTGACTTGACTAAGGTCACACAGTAGCCCCCAGCACATGTTGAGATCAGTGTATTTTCTGATTTAGAATATCCCCGATGAGTGGCAGTAGCTAGTCTGAAGAATTTCTGTATGCAGCTAGGCACAGCGCTGTGAGCTCGAGAGTGTATAATAAATGTAATTTGAGCATTATGCTGAGAGTATGTGCCCCATTTACTCAGTTGGTTAGAGTATAATGCTAATGAAATGGAGCTCTGCAATTCAGGTTTTGTTCAGGCCAGTTATGTTCCTAGAGAGAAAAGCTCTGTTGCACAGATAGACTGCACTCATAGCCCATTTTCAAGGAAATTGACGCCATCGGTCACAAGGTGGGAGAGTCACCTAGAGAGTGTGGATGCCTCAGCCCAGGTACTCCCCGCTCCTAGAAAGCCACTCACAGCATAGGTTACTTAGCCCAGACTTATCACTGCATTATTTCAGTGGACCGAAAAGAACTGGGAATTATGGGGGAACTCTCTACTCTCCATCAGTAGCTCCGCTGGGTCTTGACTCTGGGGAATATGATGCCTTCCCCCAGGGTAAGCTGTTCATCTGAAATCTCTTCACCACACTGATTGCCTCAGCTTTTGATGCTCAACACTTTCATACCCTCACTTGCTGCTCCCTCTGATTGGAGGGCTAGAGGGTGGAGCAGTAAACTCCCCAAACTCTCTTTTATAGATGACTTTGAACATTCAGGATTTTCCAGGCAATTCTCAGTCCTCCATCAGCAGCTTGGCTTGGTTTCAGCTCCATGGAACAGCATACTGCTGATGGCCTTCCCCCCTTTTTGTCCCCTTCTCCCTATCCCTACTCCTTTCCTTTTGTGTGTTATCCCCATTAGCCTGTAAGCTCCTTGAGGGCATGGACTGGTTTTTATTTATTTGCAGTGCTGGGAACATAGTAGGAACTTAATGAATGTTTATTGAATTGAAGTGAGGAGGGCTCAGAATAGAAGTGGCTAATACTGGGTACCATTCCTAGCTTATACTCTGACTATGAAACACTGGGCTAGAACTGAATACAGACAAGCAAATCTTGGCTTGCTGACCATTCTAGCCGAAAAGAGGGGGAAATCTTCTGGGTGGAGCCACCTTTTCATGCTAATTTCCCTCCTGTAGGCTTCAGTCTCCTCCTTTCCTGATAATAAAAGTTTACATTTCTATGGTGTGGTAAGGTTTTTGAAGCACTTGTATTATAGATCATAAGACTTATATTAGAGATCAACAGATCTTGGAGGCCGGTTAGTTCCACCCCATCTTGATACTGATGAGGAAACAGAAGTCCTGACAGCTTGTGACTTGTCTAAGGTCATAGAGTGGAGTGGGTATTCAAACACAGGTCTTCTGACTTCAAATCCAGCATTCTTTCTACTTCACCATTAGTGAACAGAGCACTGAGCCTGGAGTCAAGGAAGACCTGAGTTTTAATCTGGCCTTAGATACTTACTAGCTGTATGACCCTGGGCAAGTCACTTAATCTCTGCCTGCCTCAGTGTCCTTAACTGTAAAATGAGAATAATAAATAGCACCTATGTCACAGGGTTGTCATGAGGATCAAATGAGGTAATATTTGTATAGTGCTTTGTCAATCTTAAAGCATTGTAGATGATGGTGATGGTGATGGTGATGATGGTATTGGTGACAATGGTGTTGGTGATGGTGACGATGGTGATGGTGATGGTGACAATGGTGATGGTGATGGTAATGATGTTGTTGATGTTGATGAAGTTTGCTTCAAGCAACTTCCAAAGTGTGGTAGAGTGAGAGAAGGCTGAACTTGGAGCCACAAGACCTAGAGCTTGGCACAGCAACTGGCACATAATGGGCTCTTAATAAATGCTTGTTTGATTAATTGAATTAGAATCCTGGCCCTGGCACTTACTGCCTATGTGATCTTAGGCAAGTCTGTGGGCCTCAATTTCCTCATTTGCAAAATGAGGGGGTTGGACTCAGTGACCTCAGGTCTAGGTCTTTGAGCCTATGATCTCCCAGGTCGTAGATTCCTGGTAAAGGGAGTTCCCTGAGCTAATGCTATCATGGGGTTTTGTGTGTGTGTGTGTGTGTGTGTGTGTGTGTGTGTGTGTGTGTGTATTTCACAATGGCCCATTGGGGTAGGTAGAGTGAGTATTATCACCTCCACTTTACAGTGAAAAAACTGAGGCTGGATCCAATAGGTTGAGTATTTGGCCTTCATTCACACAGTTCTTTTATTTCAGAACTGGGATTCATACTCACATTGCCTGACTCCAATGCTTCCCCTCTTGGTACATTCAGGCTTTGGAGGTGACTCCCTTGCCTATTCCTTGGTGGCCCAGTGGATAGATTGCTGAGCTTGGAGTCAGGAAGACCTGAGTTCAAATCCGGCCTCACATACTTACTAGCTGTATGACCCTGGGTAAGTCACTTAACATCTGTTTGACTTTGCCAGTGGAGAAAGAAATGGCAAACCCCTCCAGTATCCTCGCCAAGAAAACCCCATGGTCCCTGGGGTCTGAAAGATTAGAACATATCCTTGCACCTAGATGATCTCCTTCCACAGAATTCCCTACAATGCTGTGTTATTCCATAAAATCAACCTCCTTTAGCACTGGTCACAGGTAAGTTTGAGCCAAATTGAAGAAATCTGAGAAAAGAGGTTTTAATAGTCCTAGGACAGGAGATGATTGGAGACAGGCAAGATCTGACACTAATTGGGCTCATAACCTTGAGCAAGTCCAGATTCTGTCTGACTAAGGACATTTGAGGCCCCAGGCAGGCTTTTAGAACTCTCTCCTCAACGTTTCTGTAAACCTTCCCCACCCTTGCACAATGGTGCAGACATCTCTGTCTGTCTCTTGTGCTTTCCTCTGCCCCTGATCCAGGAAAGGATCAGCAAGGTAGGAATGGAAGAATGTTATTGCCCAGGATGGCAACAGCCATTTCTGGGCTATGTTCTTTCCATCCTTTCCCCCGATCCCTCTTAGGTGGCACAGTTCAAGACTTGGAGTCAAGAAGAACTGAGTTCAAATCCTGTTGCATACATTTCCTAGCTGAGTGACTCTGAGCAAGTCACTAAAGCTTTCTTAGCCTCAGTTTCCATATCTGTAAAAATAAGGATAATGATGGCATCTGCTTCACAGGGCTATTGGGAGGATCAGATGAGACAACCCATGTGAAATGCTTTATAAACCTTAAAGCACTATCTAAATGCCAGTCATCATTATTGTATATCATATGTGTCATTACTATTACGTCACCGCTCCTCAGCTCCGCATTTATAAGCAGAGAAAATAACATTCATTCCTCTCTGCTCTACATTGGCTGGGAAAGGAGTGTAAAACCAAGAAGGATAAGAAACGAAACCCCCAGCTCCTTCTACCCCAGGGTTCCCCAGCCCCCAGATCAGAGGCAGCCCCCTCACCCTGACTGCTCACCCTTGCCACCTCACTTAGAACATATTTCTTAGTCATTTCCTTGTACCCGACGAACGCAGGGGTTGGGATCCATTCATTATCAGCCGGATTGCAAGCAGCTGATGTCGATTTGATAGAATCCAATTTAGCATCACGCTCTGGGCTCCGTTCCATAAGCATTTGGGTTTAGCATGTTCAGGCAGTTTGATTCTGTCTTGATGGCCTTTTAAGCGGCTGAGAAAATTGCTGGTATGGCAGTTTGGGGGCAGGAGACTGGAGGGTGGGGGTGGTGAGAAAAAAGGGGACATCTCTGGTCTGCGTCTTGAAAAGGCAACTGCCTGAGGGGTGTTGGGGGATCTAGAATTCAAAATGGCATAAATAGACCAAGATACCAGATGATTCAAGGGCCAGGGGTCTGCCGTCTACCCTGACTACATCACAATGGCCATATTTCTTCTCTGCACATCATCCAGGGAATGACCCTCTTCCCAATCATTTGAATATGTCCAGTATTTCCTGAACCTAATATGATCTTGTTTTTGGAGGGGGGGAATTGAGGGAGAGGAGATAGATTATTACATGTAAACAAAATTTTTAAACATTTGTTTTTTTTAAATGTTGGGTTCCAAATTCTCTTCCCCTCTCTCCCCTCTCCCCTGCTCCTTGAGAAGGCAAGCAATTTGATATAGGTTGTACATGAACATTGCATATATTTTCATACTTTTTTCCAATATATTGATGGAGTTTTGCTGATTTTTTCTTTTATTTCTTGTCTTCTTTTATTTTTCTTTAAGATATTATTTGTTATATGGGATGGCTGTCTGGGAGAGGGAGGGAGAGAGAAACTAGAAGAAATTCTGATGTTGTAAAAAACAAGAGATATTAATAAAAGTTTTTTAGGTGAATGCTATTGGTCATGCCCTCCATCCTGAAATTTATCTTACATCCTTCCAGTAAAATGTAAACTCCTCAAGGGCAGGGACTATTTTGTTGTTGTGTCCCTAACTCCTAAAATGTCACCTAGAACGTAGGAAACCAGTGTTACGTTTGTTGAATAGAATTTAAAAAAGAAAAGAAATTAAATCGAATGCTGTGGAATTATGACCAAACTTGGCACCAAGGAAGAAATATAAGGAGGCACCTCTCCCCATACACTCCTTTGCAGAGGTGGGGGACTATGGGTGTGGAACCCTGCGTAAGTTTCAGACTTTTTATTTTGATCTGTTGGTTAATTTTACTAAACTGTTTTTTTCTACTGCACCTCCTTGGTTTTATTCTTTGTTATGAGAGATGGTTCTGAGTTGGGGAGGGACATAATAGAAAAAATCAATCAATAAACATTTATTAGCCACCTACTGTGTGCCAGTCACTGTACTAAGTGCTGGAGATACAAAAAGTAGTCCCTGTCCTCAAAGAGCTTCCAATCTAATGATTGTAATGTAGGTGAAAGCGTAGGTGATTGAAGACCAAAAGATGGCAATGAAATTGTTTTTAAAAAACCAAATTAAAACGCCCTCTGGCAAAGTCCAATCCTCCTCACAGGCAAAAAGCCAGATTTCCAAGCCCTCTTCTCATTTTCCCAAACATATACTTCCTTTCCTCGGCACCTTTGTCCTATGTCATTCCAGTAAACGGGGTTGTAGCAGTTCTATCTATCATTTATCATCGTCCTCTTTGCCTAGCTTGCAACCAATCGATAATCCTCAGGTTGGGGTATGCCATCCTTGGTTCTCCCTGTTCCCCCACCCATTCTCCACCCCAGCTAAATATTCTAGAGCCTTGTCAGGGGTTGGGGCAGGGCAGCTGCCAAGCAGGAGGGAGAGCAGGCAGAACTCTTCATCCTGATGCATTGGGAGAATTCTGCACCATCATGAAACGAGCTTTCTTTCCCTTTCTCAGAAGCCCTTTCGCTCTCGTTCTACTCAGGGGCTGCAGGAAGTTACCAGCTTGGCAACCTTTCCCTCCTGTCTCTTGCTTTCTTCCTCTCTTTCTCGAACCCTCCCCCTCAAATGATGCCCATGGCTTTTTCTCCCCATACGCTTATCCTCTGATTGATGTCACAGTTTGGCTGCCACACATCATGGCTTGCCCTGACAGAAGTCTCACCAGAAGTTTCTCTCTCCCTGCCCACGAGGACAGGCTGCCCTGTGCCTGGCATCTATGGCCAGGGCTTGCTGGGCCTGGCACTGCTGGGTACAGCCTGGCAGACTTTCAGAAGTCAGCCAGAAATCTTGCTCAAGAATTGGGGAACAGAAGATGAGAAGCAAGTCCCTGCCCCACCCCCCCCAGACCCTTCCCTCTCTATGTTGATAGTGAGCCCCCCTCAGAGACTTGATTCTTACATGTGAATCATCAGCTCTTCAGAGTCCTCAGGCCCCATGTCAGGGTTCCTAAAACCACTCTTCTCCCCACTGTTCCCCTTCCACCACAAAGCAGCTTGATAAAGTAGAAAGAAACCTGGTCTTAGCCTGGACTGGAGGCCTGGCTCTGACACATACTAACTTGGTCACCTTAAGTCAAGCACTTAACAGTCTTGAGCTTGTTTCCTCACCTGTAAAATGGGAACATTAATGCCTGTCCTGCTCCTCTCACAGGGGGTTTCCAGGAAAGTACTCTGTATACCTCAAAGGGCTATAGAAACGAGAAGCAGCATTGAGTCTAGTGGGGTGATGGAGGCTAAGGAGCTTGGTTTGCAGCTCTGTCACTTACAGCCAGGGTGACCTTAGGCAATTTATTTAACCTTTCTTTGCCTCAGTTTCTTCATCCATAAAGTGAGGGGGCTGTATGATTTCTGATATCCCTTCCATCTCAAAGTCGATGTGCTACTATGATCTTAATAGGTAGAGAGCTGGTCTCAGAGTAAAAAAGATTTCAGTCCAAGTCCTGTTTCTGATGCATCCTGGCTATGTAGCTCTGGGCAAGTCACAACTTCTCAGCGTCCCCAGTGAATCAGTCAATAGCATTTATTAAGTGCCGACTATATGCCCTAAGCACTGGGATACAAAGAAAGGCAAAAAACTAGTCCCTACCCTCAAGGATTTCACAGTGAACATGCAAATAACTATGTGTGAACAAGATATATAAAGAGTAAAATTGGAGATAATCAATAGAGGGAAGGCACTAGCATTAAGAGAGATTGAAAAAGGCTTCTCTCTGACTTCACAAGATAGATCCTGAGCTTGGCCAATTTCCCTCTAAACCACCATTATCCTATACCCTGATCATGACCATGGGCAGCATGGAAAGAAAACTAAGTAGGGAGAGTCAGGAGGCCTGAATTCTGGTCTTTGCCTAGATTGGCAACAACTTACAAAGAGTCAGCCAAGTGTTCTGTGCCTTACTTTACCTTCAGATAAGTAAAATAGTCCCTGATGCCTTTAAAAACATTTTATTTGTTTCAACGAAGAAAAAAATCCATTTTTTTCTCTCTCCTACTTCTTCTCTTTAAACAATGGAAAAACAAAACCCTTGTAACAAATATGCACACTAACATGCAAGTAAAACAAATTTCTGCATTCATCAAGTTTAAAAAAAGATCTTGTGCTGCCTCCTGAGGCCCACAGCTCTCTGTTGGGGCAGGATGCATCATTATCAGATTTTGGATTCATGGTTGGTCATTTTGTTCATCAGAGCTCTGAAGTCTCTGACTTTTTTGACCTTCCAGGTGAATCAGAAGAGAGTATTTATAATTAACTTTTAGTTTCTTGGGAAAAAGGTACAATGACAAAACCACAGGTTTGGAGAGGGGGAGATCATAGCACTCATCTCTGAATGGAGCAAATCACTTCCCCTGCCCTGTGTTTCCATTTCCTTATCTTTATCAGTCAATTAATCAATAAGCTTTTATTAGTCACTCTGTGCCAGGCACTGTGGATACAAAGAAAGGCAAAAAGAGTCCCTGTCCTCAAGGAGTTCACATTCTAATTGAGGAGACAGCTTGCAAACAACTCTGTACTTAGAAGTTATAGATGGTGGAAGTGGAGGTAATCCCACAGCACAGGTCCTACCTAGCACTGGGGGGTGAAGGGAATGGGAGTGCCCAGGGAAGCCTTGAAGAAGGTGGGATTTTCGTTAAGTCTTGAAGAAAGCCAGGGAAACCATGAAGGAGAGCATTCCAGGCAGGTGACAAACAGTGAAAAGGCATCAAGTTGAGAGATGGAGTGTTGTGTGAAAGGAATAGGCAAGAAGTCCAGGAATGATGGACCATAGAATACATGGTGTTGTTCATTTGTTTTCGGTCATGTTTGACTCTTTGTGACTCCATTTGGGGTTTTCTTGGCAAAGACACTGGACTGGTTTGCAATTTCCCTCTCTAGCTCATTTTACAGATGAGAAAACTGAGGCAAACAGGGTTAAGTGACGCCCAGGGTCACACAGATAGGCAGTGTCTGAGGATGGATTTGAACTTGATAGAAGGTCTTCCTGACTCCACACCTGGCACTCTATTCACTGTGCCACTTAGCTGCCCTATAGAACAAATAGAGGAGAATAAAATGAAAGAAGACTGGAAAGATAGGCAGAAGCCAGGTTGCCAAAGACTTTAAATGCCAAATAGAGGATTTTAAAATGAAGAGGCTGGACTAGATGATCTGTAAAGTACCTTCTAGCTCACAGTCCTCTGAGTCTGTAAAAGCTATTATCCTTTTCTATGGTTCAGAACAGAGGGACATGGGCATCCAATGGCCAGAGCAAGCCAGGCCCAGTCTGGCCGTGGTTCTCGGTACTCAGCTGGGCTGGGGGTGGGCTGGGGGTGGTGGTGCTCATAACCGGGCTTGAGTTAGATACTGAGTCTTCTTGGCTTCTCTTCAAGGGATTTTCCTTTGGGACCCCACACTCTTAATGGAAGCTACATTAGCTAATCCATGATTCAATTAGTTCAGAATGTGCTGGGCCTGGGGGAGAGAAAGGTAAGGCACTGGTTGGAGATGGGGTGGGATGGGGTGATGGGGTGCAGATTGCTGACTTTTCTGCTTGCGGGAAGAGGTTTCCCAAGACAATGGAAAGGCAATTTGAAATCCCAATCCCCCCATGCGTTTCTCCATCCAAGGACCCAAGGGATCTCAATCTACCAATTCTTTTCTTTGTAAGAGAGACTTCTGGGTTGTACCAACACCCTTTAGCTCATCTCTGGCAGTGAGGAGGAGATGGCTGGGGGTGGAGAGGGGAGTAGGAAGGAGGGAGAGGAAAGGGATGTGAAAGAACAGGAAGGGGCCAGAAGGGCTCTAGATGAGACCCGAAGCCAAACCATAAAGAATCACATAACTGACTGTTTTTCACTTCTTCTCACATTGTAAATGCTATTCCTGTCTTTTGCAGTGGGCTCCTACTCATTCCTTGTGTTAGCTCTGACTCAGTACTCTGGCATTATAAGGGGAGGGGGAACGAGGAGGGAAGGTTTGTATTGCTCATCTGGACACTTGTCTTATATAGTTACTAGTTCCATCTTTTAGTCTGATCTCTCAAGGAGACTGAGAACAATATGAGGGCAGAAATCACATCTCCTAAATCTTGTGTGTCCATCTCAGCCCATAGATGCTGGTTTGGCTCCATAGCAGGCTGTTCCCTAAATCCTTGTTGGATTGGACACAACTAAATAAAATGTATAACAGGTGACGGTATAGAGGATCTGGAGCTGGAAGGAATCTTCGAGACATCTAGTCTAATCCCATTTATTTGCAGATGGGGACATGGAGGATAAGAGAAGGTCGAGGTCACATAGTTGGTGGGTAGCAGAGTCAGTATTTAAACCCAACTGCTATGATTCTGGTGTTCTTTCTATTACTGCAGGAGGGAAAAGAAAAGGAGGAGGAGAAGGAAGAAAACAAAAAAGGAGAAATCAAAGATCAGAAAACAGGAAGAGGAGGAAAATGAATGGTGGAAAACAGTTCCCAGGGGGAGGTAGGAAACCTAAGTTCAAAATTTAATCCTTCCATTAACCTAAGTGACCTCTGATAGCCTATGAGGAGAAGCAAGACTCAGGAAGGACTATGGATGTTCTCATCAGACAAAGTAGTTCAGAGGCAGACTATGCAGTTTGGGGTGGGGGTGGGGGGTGGGAGGGGTTCTTTTTCTTTTCCGCAGAAGAAGCGATTGGCTTTATCTCTCTGATCCTCTATTCCAACAGTTCTAGGTAGGTGCCTTTCCTTAGGAAACATCAATTTATGCAAAAGAATTTAACTGAGGCCAGGACACAACCACATTTAGAGGGAGAGAGAAGGAAGAAGTCAGAAATATCATAGAAATAATGGAATGATAAACTTGGAAGGGGCATGCAGAGTCAGTCAGTCAACATTGATTAAGTGACTACTATGAGCCAGAGACATTGCTAAGTGCTGGGGATACAAAGAAAGCTAAAAGACAGCCCGTATTCTCAAGGAGCTCAACCATATGAAAACAGCTATATAGAGAATGAATTGGAGCTAATCAACAGAGGGAAGGCACTAGAATTAAGGGGAATCAGGAAAGGCTTCCTTTGAAGATGAGATTTTAGCTGGTACTTGAAAGAAGTCAGGGAAGCCAGGAGGCAGAGAGGAGGAGGGAGAGCATTCTGGGGTTGCTGGACAGCCAGTTAAAATGCCTGTAGTCGGGAGATGGAGTGTCTTTTTCAATGGAAAATTTGCTGGATATGATGTCAGAAGATCAGGGTTCAAGTGTTGGCTCTGGTATTTACTGCCTGTACGATTTTTGGTGGCGCCTTGCTTTTCTCATATGTACAATGAGGGAATTGGGATAGATAATCTCTAAGGCCTCTAAAGCCGGTTCTGTGTTCCAGGTTAACCTACCTACTTTACAAAATGAGGAAACAGAGGGCAAGGGGAAATGACTCGGCTGGCATCACCTATCAACCTAGAGGCAGAGTTAGGACTTGGTGTATGAGACAGATACTCAATGTTGGAGCTGTAGCTCTTATGCCAGCATCTTCTTGGTTCAGGTTCAGTCTGGGAACAAAATAAGGCACCCAATCATTGAATATTTACAAAGAGAAGCTTTCTTTGCCCTAGCACAGCAAGAATTTTCAATTCAGTAAAGATTTAGTAAGTACCTACTATGTTCCAGGCATTTGTATCCCCACTGGGATACACAAAGATGCAAAAGACAGTCCCTGCCCTCAAGGAGCTTATGATCTAATGGGGAAGACAACATGCAAACTAGCTATATACAGGATAAATAGGAGATAATTAACAGAGAGAAGGCAATGGGAATAAGAGGGGTTGGGGAAGGCTTCCTGCAGAAGGTGGAATTTTAGTTGGGATTTGAAGGCAGCCAGGAAGGTCAATAATCGGAGCAGAAGAGGGGCAATATTCCTAGCATGGGGTATGCCCAGAGCCGAGTTGCACCAAGGATACGGCGGCACCTAGCTTTTCTGGTTGCAGCACCCCACTCATCTCCATCTAAAAATGGCCATTGTCACTAGATCATCAGGGTATGGCGACTCAAGTAGTCCCAAGCAAAAGCACCCACCAAGTCTGAGGCCCAGATTCCACACGGCTGAGATTGTGTTTTTGCTTCTAGGCCTATATGACCAGAAAGCTGCATCAAGGCAGTTGGAACTAATCAGGTCCCAGGGGCAGCTTTTAGGTAAAGCCTCCTCAAGTTGTAGGTGAGAGGAAAAAAAAACTGGTGTCCAGTCCTATCACACGTACCCGAGTCTAAGTATTGTCACCAAGGAGACAAGACAGCGAAATGAGCTAATTGCAAAAAAGATAGCCCGAAAGACAATGGCAGTAATGCAATTCAGTGTGTGGATGGGGAGGAAAAAAAATGGCTTTGAAGATTAGCTGAGGACTGGGTCAGTGAAGGATGGAGAGAGAAAATTGTGAATGAGGAAGGAATGGGGAATGGCTCCACAGGGCAAGATGAAGTAAGTGAAGTATGAAATCAACCCTCCTTGGTTGTATTCGCCAAGTCTTGAAACATAGTGTTCCCTAATGTCTCTGGGCCTCAAGGAGGAAATAGCTTCTTATACACAGTGACTACCACATTGGGAGAGAGCCTCTGGGGATGGAGAGAGTCAACCAGAAGGCAGCTCGGCTTCCAGAGCCCGAGGGGTTAAAGCCATGACAAGCAAATGAACTGAGACATTACCCACTGGTGCGGGACGACTCGGGCTGAGGCAAAACTGCAGTCTTCACATTTCTTTATTATGCTGAACTGATTGAGCTGGGAGCCTGGGCTTCTCTCTCAGGTGGACCTCTAGTTTCTTTGTAATAATGATAATAACTCATTCTTATAGCACCTTAAAGTTTACAAAGGCTTTCACAATCACCCTTTGAGGTCCATTGTTCAAAGTATCATTATTCTCTTTTGGAAAAAGTTTATAAATGGTAAATGACCTACCCAGGATCTTACAGCTAGTCTATGCTGTGCTCCAAGGGCGATGGGAGAGGAGGAAAGAAAACCACCATGGTCTCATGTCTTAGAGCTGGTCCTACACCTAAAGTTTCTGAAGGGAGACATAAATAGGAAAAATGCCAAAGGGCTGGGGTTTAATTGATTGTAGGATTTGGTGTAGTGAATATTTGAAGAATGAAGAACTAGGGAGAAGAACGGTAGACCTAGGAGGAGTCACTTTTAGTGCCAGAGTCTGCCCTGGTTGACTTACTCCATTGCTCCACTAGCAAGAAGAAGGATTGATTGGGACCCCATATAACCCAGCAGTTGACTCAACTCTGACAAAAAGAAGTTGGAAGGCAGAATCAGAGGCCCCAGTTAGCAGCGGAAGAGTGACTGAAGAAAAGTAGCCAAAGGAGAAATCAGTGCCCCAGGTCCTATTTCTTTCAACATAGCCCCTCGGGGAAGCTGTGAGTGGAATGGCACAGGGAGCAACTGCGAGTTCCAGCACTGAGAGTATTAACTATCCTTGTAGCTGTAGCCTGGAAAATGAGTGTAAGCACCTGAAATGTGTTCCTGGAACTCCTGGGTTTGGAATGTACCAAACTAGTTAGTGGCCATCTGAGATGGGCAAGAGTCATGGACCCATGGTAGTTGTTTTTTAACATATTTCATTTTATTCCTTTTGCTTTTTTTGCAAGGAGTAAAGCATTGTATATAGTCAAGCCATGCTTGGCCAGCTCCATTATGCTTTGCTTATGTGATTAGGGTCCATCGAAACTCAGCATCAAGGGGAATGGGCAGTGTCCCAGTGGGACTAAGACAATAGACTATTGGAATTGGAATAATAGGGGCTAATCCATGATTCAATTAATTCATTACTCTAGAAGCATTGCGTTGCAGATTTATCCAATGGCTTGCAGAGGGACAGAGCTAGGAGATAGAGATAGTGGGCTCTGAGAACCACAAAAACTTGAGTATTTCCCCAAGTACTCTCTGCTCTTGGGTAGAAGGTAAAACTGCCAGAACAAATGTGTAATCAAATGTGCCTGGTTCTTATAATTGTTCAGCATTAGGAAAGCGGCTAACAGAGCTTGCATATGGATAAACTCGTAAGTATCAGAGCCAAGATTCAAGACCCCTTCTGACTACCAGTCTAGGGTGCAGGTTCCCCACCTGTGGCACTATTGGTGCTTCTCATTACTGTCCTTGGGTTCTGTGTTCAAGTCACAACAGGAGGAAGAGAAAACCTGCTTTATTGTAGGTGTTCTGTTTCACACACACACACACACACACACACACACACACACACATATATATATATATATATCTATATATATATATATCTATATTATAGTGTAGCCTTACTCCTAATACTGCTCTCATGTTATGAAATCACCTGGGGTATGAAATGGCCTCATGATGAATTCTTTTGTTCTTTTACATGAGGAAAAGTTTATCTGACCTAATCCCCTACCTCTTTGTCTGTCTGCTCTGTGTTCCTTAGGTTCAGTGTCATGGCACATAGCAGACAATAAATCTTTGCTCAACTGATAACCTGCAAGGCTCTCTTATCTGCAAGGTATTAAATATTTAATTCAGCAAGCACCTGCTAAGCACCTACTGAATGTATGACACTGTACTAGGTACTGGTGAAGAGATTTAAGTTTAAATAAAATATAAAAAGCAGGGTTCCTGACGTTATAGAATCTAAAATCTGGTAGGGGGCATGTGACACACTCAAAGAACCAGAGTACATAATGATCAGTACATTAGAGAAGAATACAGAAAGTGCCATATGACATCTGAGGTCAGAAAGGTCATTACCAATGCAGGTGTTGGTCAGGGAAGACTGGGAGACTATACTCACATTTGGCTTTCAACAGTGGCTGGAGAGTGCAGGCCCAAAAGAATAACAACCGCAATGACTAATTCACTTGTGGCCAGATGCACGTGCTCTGGTCTCTCTCTTTTAACAAATATATTTATTTTATTGTTACATCTCCCTCCCTTCCTTCCAACCCTGCACCAGAGAAAGCCAACATGACACAAATTTGTATGTGAAGCCATACAATGCATCTATATATCAGTTCTTTCTCTGGTGGTGGATAGCATCTCCCTAAGTCCTTTGTAGTTGATTTGAATATTCATATTACTCAGAATAGCTTAGTCATTCACAGTTACTCTTTGAATAATATTGCTGTTACTGGATACATTGCTTCGTTATTTCGTGCAAGTTTTTCCATGTTTTTCTAAAATCAACCAGCTCATTATTTCTTATAGCACAGTAGTATTCCATCACAATCATATACCACAGCTTATTTAGCCATTCCCCAATTGATGAGTATCTTCTCAGTTTCCAGTTCATTGCCTCCATAAAGAAAGCTGCTATAAATATTTAAGAGCATATAGGCTCTTTTTCTTTCCCCCTGATCACTTTGGAAAACAGACCTAACAGTGGTACTGCTGAGTCAAAGGGTATATACATAGTTTAATAACTCTTGGGGCATGATTCGTTTAATAACTCTTGGGGCATGATTCCAGATTGCTCTCCAAAATGGTTGGATCAGTTCACAGTTCCACCAATAGGGTATTAGAGTCCCATTTTTCCCACATCTCCTTCAACATTTGTCATTTTCCCCTTCTATCATTTTAGCCAGTTTGATAGGTGTGAGATGGTACCTCAAAATTGTTTAATTTGCATTTCTCTAATCAATAAGGAGACTATAGCTTTGATTTCTTCTTCCAAAAAAAAGCCTATTCATATCCTTTGAGCATTTATCAATTGGGAAATTATTCCTATTCTTAAAAAATTAACTCAGTTCTCTATATATTTGAGCTATGGGGCCTTTATTCAAGAAACTGTCTATGAAAATTTTGCCCCAATTTTCTACTTTCCTTTGAATTTTGGCTACATTGGTTTTATTTGTACAACCCCTTTTTAATTTAATATAATCAAAAATATCCACTTTATACCCCACAATGCTCTCTATTTCTTCTTTACTTATAAATTCTTGTCCTATCCATAAATCTTATAGGTAATATGTTTCATGTTCCTCTAATTTACTTATGGTGTCTCCTGTTATATCTAGGTTATGTATCCATTTTGACCTTGTCTTGATAAATGGTGTAATATATTGGTTCTAGTTTCTGCCAGACTGCTTTCCAGGTTTCCCAATAATTTTTTTTAACCAAATAGTGAGTTCTTATCCCAAAAGTGTAAATCTTTAAGTTTATCAAACACAGGGTTACTAGGTTATAGTCCTATGTGTTGCATATTTACTCTATTCTACTGATCCACCATTCTATTTCTTAGCCAATACCAGATAGTTTTGATAATTACTACCTTATAATACAGTTTAAGATCTGGTACCATTACACTTTCTTCCTTTACATTTTTTCATTAATTTCTTTGATATTCTTGGCCTTTCATTCTCTCAAATGAATTTTGTTATTTTTTCTAGCTCAATAAAATAACTTTTTGATAGTTTAATTAGAATGGCACTGAATAAGTAGATTAGTTTAGGTAGAATTGTAATTTTTATCATATTGGCTTGGCTCATCCATGAATAATTAATATTTTTCCAATTATT
This sequence comes from Trichosurus vulpecula, assembly GCF_011100635.1. NCBI lineage: Eukaryota > Metazoa > Chordata > Mammalia > Diprotodontia > Phalangeridae > Trichosurus > Trichosurus vulpecula. The sequence goes on from NC_050577.1 coordinate 115,212,026, forward strand.
TAAATCTGACTTTATTTGTATAAAAAGGTTTTCTAATTATGTTCATATAGTTCCTGAGTTTTTCCTGGAAGGTATACTCACAGTTTTTTTATATTATCTATGGTTATTTTAAATGAACTTTCCCTTGCTATCTGTTCTTGCAGGGTTTTGGATAAAAATTCTGATGATTTATATAGGTTTGTTTTGTATCCTGCTAGCTTACTAGAGTTACTTATTGTTTCAACTAATTTTTTAGTTGAATCACTAGGATTTTCCAAGTATACCATAATATGGTCTGCAAAAGAGATAGTTTTATTTCCTCATTGCCCATTATGATTCTTTCAATTTCTTTTTTCCTCTTATTGCTATTGATTTAAGATTTAATTTCTAGTATAATATTGAGTAACACTGGTAATAGTGGGCATCCTTGTTTTACTCCTGATCTTATTGAGAAGGCTTCTAGCTTATCCCCATTACAGATAGTGCTTGCAGATGGTTTTAGGTAGATGCTTCTTAGGATTTTAAGGAAAAATCCATTTATACCCATGCTTTCAAATGTTTTTTAATGGGAATGAGTGTTGGTTTTTTGTCAAAAGGGTTTTTTTTTTTTGCATCTATTGGTATAATTATATGACTTTGTTGCTTTTGTTAATCAGTTATGTTAATTTTCTTATATTGAACCAACTCAGCATTCCTGGTACAAATTTGATTTGTACAATTTTTGTGCTATATTGTTGTAGTCTCCCTGACAGTATTTTTTTGGGGGATTTTTGCATCAATATTCATTAGTAAAATTGGCCTATGATTTTCTTTCTCTGTTTTTGCTCTTCCTGGTTTAGATATCAGCACCATATTTGTTTTATAAAAGGAGTTTAGTAGGATTCCTTTGCCTATTATTCCAAATAATTTATTTGATGTTGGAATTAGTTGATCTTTAAATATTTGGTAGAATTAATTTGTAAGTCCATCTGGTCCTGATTTTTTTTCTTAGGAAGCTCATTTATGGCCTCTTCAATTTCTTTCTCTAAAATAGGTTTATTTAGATGTTCTATTTCATCTTCTGTTAATCTGGGCAGTTTATGTTTTTGTAAGTATTCTTCTCTTTCACTTAAACTGTTAAATATATTGGCATATAATTGGGCAAAATAACTCCTAATAATTGCTTTAATTTCATCTTCATTAGTGGTGTCATCACCCTTTTCATTTTTGATACTAGTGATTTGTTTTTCTTCTTTCTTTTTAAAAATCAAATTAACCAATAGTTTATCTATTTTATTGGTATATCTGTTTTTATAAAACCAACTCTTAGTTTTATTTATGAATTCAATTATCTTCCTACATTCAATTTTATTAATCTCACCATTAATTTTCAGGATTTCCAATTTGGTGTTTAATTGGGGATTTTTAATTTGCTCTTTTTCTAGTTTTTTAAATTGCATACAAAATTTATTGATCTACTCTTTATTTTATTGATGTAAGCATTTAGAGGCATAAATTTTCCTCTGCTTACAGCTTTTTCTAATAAGTCTTGGTATGTTGTCTTATCATTCTCTTTAAGAAAATTATTTATTGTTTCTATGACTTGTTCTTTGACCCACTCATTCTTTAAGATTAAGTTATTTAGTCTCCAATTAATTTTTAATCTGTGCTTCCATGGTCCTTTTTAATGTAATTTTTATTGCATTATGATCTAAAAAGGATGCATTTGGTATTTCTGCATTTGACTATAAAGTTTTTATGCTGTAATATATGGTCAGTTTTTGTAAAGGTGCCATGTATTGTTGTTGTTCCATCATTTCAGTGCTGTCTGACTCTTCATGACCTCATTTGGGACTTTCTTGGCAAAGCTACTAGAGCAGTCTGCCGTTTCTTTCTCTAGTTCATTTTACAGATGACAAAATTGAGACAAACAGGTTTAAGTGACTTGCCAAGGATCACAACAGCTAGTAAGTATCTGAGGCCAGATTTGAACTCAAGAAGATGATTCTTCCTGACTCTAGATCAGGCATTCTATATGCTGTGCCACCTAGCTTCCTGAAAGGTGCCATTTACCACTGAGAAAAAAAGGTATATTTCTTTCTATTCCCATTCAATTCTCTCCAGATGTTTATCATATCTGGCTTATCTAAGATTGTATTCATCTCCTTGACTCCTTTCTTATTTTTTGGTTAGATTTATCTAGTTCTGAGAGGGGAAGGCTAAAGTCTCCCACTATTATAGTTTTGCTATTTCCTTTGGTGCACACACATACATGCATATATATGTATACATATTATTTATACACATACACATTTAATATTGATATTACCTTATTATCTGTGGTACCTTTCAATATAATGTAGTTTCCCTGCTTATCTCTTTTAGTTAAATTTATTTTAATTTTAAACTTTGAGATCATATTTGCTCCTCCTGCTTTTTTTTTACATTAGCTAAAGCATAATAAATTCTACTCTGGACCTTTATTTTTACTCTGTGTGTATCTCTCATTTTTAAATGAGTTTCTCATAAACCGTGTATTGTCAGGTTCTTTTTTTATCTATTCTGCTGTTTCTGTTCTATTAATGAGTTCATCCCATTCACATTCAAAGTTATGATTACTAGTTATGTATTTCCCTTCATTCTATTTTGCCCCACTGTTTATCCTTCTGTCCCTCCCCACCCCTATCTTTCCTATCCCTCCTCAGAAGCTTAATTTACTTCTGACCACTGCCTTCCTAATCCATACACCCTTCTAAGTCCTCCCTTAACCTGTCCCTTTACCCTCCCAGTTCTCTGTAAGTTAGGATCTTTATACCCAACTAGATGTATGCATCTTTAACCCAGTTCTGATGATTATAAATCCTGTGCTACCCACTCTCCACAGCAACAGTTTTTCCATTCATGCCTCTTTTGTATGAGATAATTTGCTCCATTTTACCTCTCCTTACCCAATTTTATTTTTTAGGATCATCTCATTTTATAGTCAACTCAACCCCAAGCCCTCTATCTATGTATGCTCTATCAAGTAATTATGAACTATCCTAGTAGTGATAACATTCTTAAGTTACAAATATAATTTTCCCATATAAGAAGTAAACAGTTTAATCTTACTAAATCCCTCACAATTAGTCCTTCATGTTTACCTTCTTATATTTTTCTTGATTCCTGGATTTGTAAGTCAAATTTTTTTTTTATTTTATAAATTTCTTTATTTATTTTTAGTTTACCACACACGGTTCTACATAGTCTTGAGTTCCAGTTTTTCTCCCCTCCCTCCCCCCTCCCTCCCCAAGATGGCATGAAGTCTCATATAACTGTCATGTATAACTTCGCATTGAATTAATTTATGCACTAGTCAAGTCGTGGAGAAGAATTTTGACCAATGGAATGAATCATGAGAAAGAAGAAACAGAACCAAAAAAAAAAAAACCAAAAACAAAAACAAAAGAGAAGCAGAAAAGGCGAGCATGTAGTGTGCCTCAGTCTGTATTCAAACTTCGCAGTTCTTTGTCTCGATGAAGATAGCATTCTCCATCGTGAGTCCCCTGGAGTTGTCCTTGCCCCTTAGGTTGCTGAGAAAAGCACAGTATGTCAGGGTTGGTCCTCACGGAATCCATATATCTGTGGCTGTGCACAACGTTCTCCTGGCTCTGCTTCGCTCACTCAGCATTATGTCGTGTAGGTTTTTCCAGGTTGTTATGAAGTCTGCATCATCCCCATTTCTTATGGCACAATAGTATTCCATCACCTTCATATACCACAGCTTGTTCAGCCATTCCCCAATTGATGGGCATCCCTTTGATTTCCAATTCTTGGCTACCACAAAGAGAGCTGCTATAAATATTCTTGTATATATGGGTCCTTTTCCCACTTGCGTGATTTCTTTGGGATACAACCCTAGAAGTGGTATTGCTGGGTCAAAGGGTATGAACATTTCTATAGCCCTTTGGGCATAGTTCCAAACCGCCCTCCAAAATGGCTGGATCAGCTCACAACTCCACCAGCAATGTAACAATGTTCCAATTTCCCCACATCCTTTCCAGCATTTATCATTCTCCTGATTTGTTATTTTAGTCAATCTGACAGGAGAGATGTGGTATCTAAGAGTTGTTTTGATTTGCATTTCTCTGATCAGCAGCGATCCAGAGCATTTTTCCATATGCCTGTAGATAGCTTTAATTTCTTCCTCTGAAAACTGCCTGTTCATATCCTTTGACCATTTCTCAATTGGGGAATGGCTTGTATTCCTATATATTTGGCTCAGCTCCCTGTATATTTTAGAGATGAGGCCTTTATCAGAGATACTAGTTGCAAAGATTTTCTCCCAATTTTCTGCTTCCCTCCTAATTCTTGTTGCATTGGCTTTTTTTGTACAAAAACATTTCAATTTGACATAATCAAAATTATCCATTTTGCATTTTGTAATGCTCTCTATCTCTTGTTGGGTCATGAATTCTTTACTTTTCCACAAATCTGATAAGTAAACTATTCCTTGCTTTCCCAAATTACTTAGAGTATCAACTTTTACTCCTAAATCATGAACCCATTTTGACTTTATTTTGGTGTATGGTGTAAGATATTGGTCTATGCCCAGTTTTTGCCCTACCATTTTCCAATTTTCCCAACAGTTTTTGTGAAATAGTGAATTATTAGCCCAGAAACTGGCCTCTTTGGGTTTATCAAAGAGTAGATTGCTAAACTTGTTGATTTCACCTACTTGTGTACCTATCCTATTCCACTGATCCACACCCCTGTTTCTTAACCAGTACCAGGCAGTTTTGATGACTGCTGCTGTGTAGTACAGTTTAATATCTGGTGTGGCTAAGCCACCATCTCTAGCATGTCTTTTCATTAATATCCTAGATACTCTAGACCTCTTGTTTTTCCAAATGAATTTTGTTATTATTTTGCCCAGCTCAGTAAAAAAATTTTTTGGTAGTTCGATTGGTATGGCACTGAATAGATAGATTAATTTAGGTAGAATTGTCATTTTTATTATATTAGCTTGGCCTAACCATGAGCAACTGATATTTCTCCATTTATTTAGATCTGATTTTATTCACGTGAAAAGTGTTTCATAGTTATGTTCATATAGGCCCTGGGTTTGTCTTGGCAAATAGACTCCCAAATATTTTATAGTGCCTTCAGTAACTTTGAATGGAATTTCTCTTTCTATCTCTTGCTGTTGGGCTTTGTCAGTAATGTATAGGAATGCTGAGGATTTATGTGGGTTTATTTTATATCCTGCAACTTTGCTAAAGTTGTTTATTATTTCAAGTAGTTTTTTACTTGATTCTCTAGGATTCTCTGGATAAATCATCATATCATCTGCAAAAAGTGATAATTTAGTTTCTTCTTTTCCCATTCTAATTCCTTCAATTTCTTTTTCTTCTCTTATTGCTACAGCTAATGTTTCTAGTACCAAATTGAATAATAGGGGTGATAATGGACATCCTTGTTTCACCCCTGATCTTATTGGGAATGCATCTAGTTTATCCCCATTATAAATAATGCTTGTTGATGGTTTTAGGTAGATGCTATTTATAATTTTGAGGAAGGTTCCACTTATTCCTATGCTTTCTAGTGTTTTTAATAGGAATGGGTGTTGTACTTTGTCAAAGGCTTTTTCTGCGTCTATTGAGATGATCATATGGTTTCTGCTAGTTTTGTTGTTGATATGGTCAATTATGCTAATAGTTTTCCTAATATTGAACCAGCCTTGCATTCCTGGAATAAATCCTACCTGGTCATAGTGTATTATTCTCGTAATGAGTTGCTGCAATCTTTTTGCTAATATTTTATTTAAAATTTTTGCATCAATATTCATTAGAGAAATTGGTCTATAATTTTCTTTCTCTGTTTTAACTCTACCTGGTTTGGGTATTAGTACCATATTTGTGTCATAAAAAGAATTTGGTAGGACTCCTTCTTCACCTATTTTCCCAAATAGTCTACAAAGTATTGGAATTAGTTGTTCTTTAAATGTTTGATAGAATTCACATGTAAAACCATCTGGCCCTGGAGATTTTTCCCTAGGGAGTTCGTTGATGGCCTGCTCAATTTCTTTTTCTGATATGGGGTCATTAAGAAATTTCACTTCCTTCTCTGTTAGTCTGGGCAGTTTATGTTTTTGTAGATATTCATCCATATCTCTAAGGTTGTCAAGTTTATGGGCATACAGTTGGGCAAAATAATTCCTAATTATTGTTTTGATTTCCTCTTCATTAGAGGTGACCTCACCCTTTTCATTTTTTATACTGGTAATTTGATTTTCTTCTTTCTTTTTTTTAATCAAATTGGCCAAAGGTTTGTCAATTTTATTGGTTTTGGTGTTTTCCTCAAGAATGCCTGAAAGTCCTTTAATTCATTAAATTTCTATTTTTTCCTCTTGCAGGATTTCATTCAGCTTTGCCGGGTAGGTTATTCTTGGTTACAAACCCCATTCCTTTGTTCTTTGGAATATCATATTCCATGCCCTTCAGTCTTTTAATGTAGAACCTGCTAAATCTTGTGTTATCCAAACTGTAGTTCCAAAATATTTAAATTGTTTCTTTCTAGTTGCTTGTAATATTTTCTCCTTGAGCTGGGAGCTTTGAAATTTAGTTATAATGTTCCTGTGAGTTTTCATTTTGGGATCTCTTTCATGCAGTGATCAGTGGAATTTTTCAATTTGTATTTTACCCTCTGGTTCTAAAACTTGAGGGCAATTTTCCTTAACAATTTCCTGAAGTATAGTGTCTAGATTCTTTTTTTTTTAAATCATGACTTTCAAGTAGTCCAACAATTCTTATATTATCACTCCTTGATCTGTTTTTCTAATAAGATATTTCATGTTCTATTTTATTTTTTCTTTCTTTGGATAAATTTCTTGATGTCTTATGAAGTTATTAGCTTCCCCTTGCTCAGGTCTAATTTTTAAGGACTCATTTTCTCAGTAAGTTTTTCGATCTCTTTTTCCAATTGGTTGACTTTCTTTTTGTAATTTTCTTGATTTTCTTGCATAACTCATTTCTTTTCCCAATTTTTCCTCAACCTCTCTTATTTGATTTTTAAAATCCTTTTTAAGCTCTTTCAAGAACTCATTCAAGCATCTAACCATTTGACATTTTTCTTTGAAGTTTTATAAGTAGCTAGTGTTCTTCTGAGTTTGAACCCTGATCTTCTCTATCACCATATCTATGTTCAAGTTATTTCTCTGTTGCTTATTCATTTTTTTAAAGTGGCCTACTTCTTGGGTATTAACCTTAAGTTGGGGTGTGGGGGATAATGTTTCAGGCTTCTAGTTCTTCTCGATGTTGTTTTCAGGGCTCCATCTGGAGATCCTTAAACTCTTCATTCTTCCAGTGTTCTATGATCCAAGGCCAAGTGTGGTCACTGCTCCTCCAGCTCACCTTGGTTTAGGAGTGACTTAAGGTAGTCCTCTCTGGCCCCTGAGCTGTGACCAGGGCCTACAGCACCTGCAGTGCAGTGTAGCACAGATCAAGCAAAAATGCAAGTGGGGAAATCAGGGCCTCTGCTCTCCTTCAAGTGACCACAACCAGCAGGTCCCCCCCCCCCATCCTCCATCACACTCACCAGCTTGTGTGTGCTCCTCTTCTGCAGCCACAGCCTGTCTGGCCTGTGAGCCCAGGTGCCACGTGAAGTGCCAGCAGAGGCCCCACCCCCAATCTTTCCCTCATCAGCTGCTGAACCTCAACACCATCACTGGGATGAAGGTTCCGGAAGCTGTGGTTACCACCAGCTGCGCCCAGGTCTTGCTGTTTGTTGAAGCTGCTCTCCAGCCTGATCACCACCCTGGTAGGTCAGATCTTTCCTAATGTCTTCTTAGGTATTCTTAGGCTGGATGACTGCTTTATCCAGACTTTTAATTATTTCAGCCACTCCAAAATTCACTTTGGGGTGAACTTGGAAGAGCCAAGTAACTGCCTTCTACCAACTTCCCAAAATTCCAAGTGGTCTCTTGTGGAAGGACTTGTTTGACAGGAGACTCATGGTCAGTCCCTTGCTCCTTGTGATGGGGGTGAAGGAGGGGAGAGACTCTGCCAAAGAAGGTTGGCTACTGAGTCAGGAGGAACTGCCCACTCTGTAAGCTTTAAAGGAAAAACAACTTCTGTTCTTGTTCTGCCTTCTTTGAACATGTGGTTTGCTTATCCCCCAGACTCCTAGTGAGGGTGAGAGGAAGTTTACCTGGAGTAAATATACCTGGCTACATAATGAGTGGGAGAGTGTGAGCACAGCCTGGCTTCCCTATCTCTAAGATTCCACAAGACTGAACTTGGATCTCATTGAGCTTAGGACCAGGGCCCCTTGATGGTGTGAGTGTGACTCTTCTCTGGGCCCATAGGTGACATTCATTTTTTTAAAGCATAGACAGAGATTTAAGAGTTTAAGGTGTTTGGCTGAGAATGAGATACTGTTTAGGGAAGTTTCAGAACTGATAGAAACTAAGTTACAGTTTATACTAAAATGTTTAAGACCAAACAGGTATTAATTATTCCTGAGCAAAGACGTCTTATTAAGGACCTTTTCTGGAAGAAGAATTAAGAAGGAAGGAAAAGGAGATATAGTCTGGAACCATGGCTTAGGGGTATCTCTATATATTTATCTGAGCCAGCTTTTAGGATCTGGATTTTATGATATGCTACAACCTGTGTCTAGGATGCATTTCCTTAATGATCTGAAGAAAACTTTTTGTCCCGGGTCACTTTATGACAGTTTGTTAATTCAGCTCCTCTGGGATGATGTCTAGCCTGCTAGCTGGTCCTCATATACAGTGTTCTGTCTCTCACACCATTCCTTTTACACATATGGTCCCTCATGTTTAGAATGTATACCATCCTCACCACCACCACCACCACCACCACCATCACCACCACCACCACCACCACCATCACCACCACCACCACCAAAACCACCACCACCATGACTCTTCACAGAATCCCCAACTTCCTTAAAAGCATAGTCCGGGTACCATCCCCAGCATGAAGCTTTTCCTAATGCCACTCACATCTTGGAGTCCAGTTGGCCCTGGAGTCAGGAAGACTGTGTTCAAATCTGGCCTCAGACATTAGCTATGTGCCCCTAGGCAAGTCACTTAACCTCTGCCCTGGTGTTCTCATTTGTAAAAGGGGATGATAATAGTACCTTCCACCCATGGTTGTTGTGAAGATCAGATGAGATATTTATAAGGAATTTTGCAAATCTCAAAGTATGTATATTATATATACATATATACAATATGCATGGTAGAATAGAAAGTCAATGTATATGTGTATACATGCTAGTTATACATATATTATACACATGTATGGCTAGCACTATATTTGTGTGTATGTATGCATATATAAAGGTGTATATGTGAATATATAAAGTTGATATATAGTATCTACGTGCACACCCATATACGCATATGTATTTACTTTCCATGGTGCCATGGACAATGGATAATATCGGTTCTGAGCTCTCTCTGTGTGTTATAGCCTGTGTACATATCATATGCCTCACCTTGAGTTGAATAAAGTTCCTTGAGGGCAGGACTGGTTTTATTTTTGTTTTTATTTCCCCACCTTGTACAGAGTAGCCACTCTATAACTGTTTGCTGCATTGAATGGAGAAGAGACCCCAGGGCCCAGGCAGAATTGTACTCCACAGCCAATATGAGCAAAGACATTGGGGATGTGATGGAAAGGACATACTGGACAGGGAGTGAAGTCCCCATTATGTTCTCCATGGGATTGCACAAAGGAGGTTGCCAGCCAGCTGGTATTTGATTAGCTTGGCCTGCATTTTATCACAGAAGCCAGTTGCCAATATGAATACGTGATTCAAATGGAGCAGTATTTGGGTGAGACCATCCTCTAAAGTTTAGTTTGCACAATGTTCCAAGCTGAATTTTAAGCTTGTCAAGGGTAACGACTGTTCTGGTTTTGTCTTCAAATCCCCAGAACCAAGCTCAGTACCTTGCACATGGTGTTTAATAATTAATGTTTTTTGAATTAGATGGTTGGGGGGTGGCTTAGAGTGGCAGGGCAACGACAGTGCCAAGTAACTGTTCTGATTCAGCCACTTAGTCCTTGTGTAACTTTGATGACAGGTAGCATGCAATAGTGGATAGGGTATTGGACTTGGAGTCAGGAAGACCTGTGTTCCAATCCTGCCTCAGAGACTTACTAGCAGTGTGACCCTGGACAGGTCACTTAGCCTCTCTGTGCCTCAGTTTCTTCATTTGTAAAATGATAAGGGCTTTGGAATGATTGGCCTCTAAGGCAGGGGTTCTAAACTTGGGGTCTATGAACCTGTTAAAAATTTTTTTGATAATTGTATATATATAATTGATTCCCTTTATTATCCTATACTTTTTATTTTATGTATTTAAGAACATTGTTCTGAGAAGCTTCTATAAGCTTCATTGGCTTACTAATGAGGTCCATGATACAAAAAAAGTGAAGAACCCTTGCTTAACATTAAGATCCTATGATCTCCCTCTCCAGGGCCCCCAGTTTTCTCATCTGTATGTAGCAGGATTGGAGTACAGCCTATGGAACACGTGTGGGGTTGGGCCTGTGGGGGACATTCAATGAAATATGCATGGTATTGAGATGAGCTTCCCTGTCCACTTCCAGGTGACCTGTATCACCTTCTTAGTGCTGAAGGACTTGGTGCTTTGGGGTGCTGAAGAAATCCCTTGGTTCTTATGTTGTTGATGTTTGTCCTTCATTCTCAAAGAGGACCATGACACCAGGAAGGTGATGCCATGACCTACAAGTGAATTGCCAGCATGCATCAAAGACGAAACCTGGGCCAGGAAGAGCAGCCCATTCCAGACTTTAAGAGGAGTGATTCCACCCTTGAGTCCTCTCTCTTCCTATCTGCTGGGTATGTGAAAGCTCTGAAGCTCTCCTACCCCAGCACACATGGCACCTATTCACACATGGCAGCCAGAGTGCTTGCCTGAGCTTGGATCTTGGCCCACTGGCTGCCTCTTCTGCTTTGGTGTTTCTTTCCCTGAACATAGGTGACCAAACAGCCATCATGAGAGATGGACTTTTGGGGAATGACTGTCTTGGGAGTCTGGGAGTTCCTAGAACCCTCAGTGGAAGCCAACTACCAGCAGAAAGTTTTCTTGGAAAATATGTCCACAGACAGGAGGAGAAGCTTAAGGCCTGAATTGGCTTGCCAGAAGACACAGGCTTCAAGGGAGTTGTTTGGACGATGTAGAGCCAAGGTAAAGGTGAAGTCTCTGTACAACAGTTTACCGAGTTCTCCATGTTTTAATGTTTAAGTATCAATCTCCTGGGAGAGTATAATAGGAATTATGGGTTAATATTTCACATTTTATGTCTACCAATGTATTTTATTTTAAGCATTTCTTTTATGTAGAGGAAATAAATCGTTTTCTTATACCTATATATTGTGCATTGTGTACCTTTCCATTCCCTTTTGAGAAGGACCTAGACTTGAAGAAAAACTAAGCATTTCTTAAGTGATTTTCCCATAGGGTCTGGGGTAGGGAAAGAGACACACATGGAGAATTTGAGAAAAAGAGCCTGATTTTTCTGTAGAGAGGCCAGGCTCCCTCAACACTGAATGTGATCTGTGAATGAGCCCAAAGTTGGGGCCCCTCATTGGGCGGGGTTATCCCTAGCCCCTGGGTCCAGTACTGATCAAGTGTTACATGTAAAATGAGAGAGTTGACCAGGACCAACTCTAAGATCCTGACTCACTTTCCTTCTGGGCCTCAGTTTCTTTCAAGTCAACATTCTATGAAACGGTATATTGCAAGGTTCTAGGATATTTATTTTACCTTCCTTTTCCTTTAATGTTTTAAAAATTCTTTCTTGTCCTGAGCATTTGTAGGGCCGTGAAAAGGAAAGAGTCAGCTTGTTTTTTTTTTTGCTTCTGCTGATATCTGGTTCTGTTTGTCAGGTTCCATCAATCTCCCAACTACCCAGCTGTACCCAGAACAGGCTGGGATTGGTTCCAAGGAAATCACTCCTTGGTAAGGATGCTGGAACTGATATCACTGGAATAGGGGTGGCAGAGCTTCTGCCTGGGTCAGGAACAGATTCAAACTCAAGGTACCTTGGGACTTAAAAGCCAGTCTTGGTGCATTCAAAGTACATCCCCAAGAGTTTGTGGTCTCCCCTCCTCCTCCTCTCCCCAAGCTGGTACCACCCTTTGCGGCTGTTCCATTTTGCTACTTACAAGGCATTTCTCAATTCTCGTGGGCCTCATCACAGAAGGAAGGGGAGACATCTCAGAAAACCTTCAGAGATGCTACTGGGTCAAATGAAAGAAACACTGAATGGGGCCTTAGGAGATGTAGGCTCTGGTCTTGGTTCGGTCACAGTCTCCCTGTGGGGTTTGAGGAAGGTCACTTAATCTCTGAACTTCAGTTTGCTTATCATGAAATGGGCATAGTAATACCTAACTACTTAATATGGTCATTACGGAGATCACATGTGTGTATGTATGTACATCCTCACATACAAATATCAACCTTAAAATGCTATAGAAACGCAAGTTGTTATTTCCCCGCTGACGTAGAGTAATGACAGCTAACATTGATGTAGCGCCTACTATGCGCCAGGCACTGCACTAAGGGCTTTGTGATTATTATCTCATCTGATCCTCACAAGGACCTTGGGAGGTAAGGGCTGTTGCTATCTCCATTTTACGGTTGGGGAAATGGAGGCAGGCAGAGATGAAGTGATTTGCCCTAAGGGTTTTTCACTCAGGTCTTCCTGACTCCAGGCTTAGTCCTCTCTCCACTGGGGGCATCTAGCCACCCCATATATGCATGACTCTCACCCTGTTCCTGAAGTATACAGTAAAGACCAAGTGTCCACGGTGGGATGACTTATAGCATAATAATAGTTGCCCAGAAGAGCCAGGCATGTAGGTAGGGAGTGCAAGGCTTGGAGTCAAGAAGAATGGTTATGATTATGTGGCACTCCCACTAATAGGGAGGGGATGGAGGGAAAGCATAGGCAACTAGGTGGTACAGTGGATAGAGCGTCAGGCCTGGAGTCAGGAAGAACTGAGTTCAAATCCATCCTCAGACACTTACTAGCTATGTGACCCTGGGTAAGTCACTTAACCCTGTTTGCCTTAGTTTCCTCATCTGTAAAATGGGCTGAAGAAGGAAATGGCAAACTACTCCAGTATCTTTGCCAGGAAGACCCCAGATGGGGTCACTCAGTCAGACAGGACTAAAACAAAGGAACAACAAAAATCGTTAAGAAATTTCTTTTTATGTTGAGTTAACAACTGCTGCCTACAATTTCTACCCACTGCTTCAGCTTCTCCTTTCTGAGGCCAAGCATATAAATTTTGCCCTTTCCCCACATGATAGCCTTTCAAGAACTTGAAAATAGTTATCATCTTGCCCCCTCTCCTTGCTCTTCTCCCCCCTCCTTCTCTGGGCTAAACATCCCTACTTCCTCCTTCATGATTTTAGGTTCTTGAGCTTTGGTGATCTCCCTTCTTTTGATGTGTTCCATTTTGCCCTGGAATGCACTGCACCAAACTGACCACAGTATTTTAGATGTGGGCTGACCTCCACACAACAGTAGGCCCCTTCCCTCCTTTGTTCTGGATTTGGTCCATCAGTCAAAAATTTTAATTAAGCATCTACTGAGTGTCTGGCACTATGTTAAGTGCTGCAAATACAAAGAAAGGCAAAAACAAGGTCCCTCAAGGAACTCTCATTTCAATGGTGGAGACAGTATTGAAAACTATATATATATACACCAGATACAGGGTGTTCCAAAAGTCTTTAAGTCAAAACTGCTCTAAGACTTTTGGGATCCCCTATATATGCAGCACAAATGGAGGTAATCCCTGAAGAAAGGCACCAGCAGCAGAAGGGATGGGGAAAGACTTCTTCCAGAAGATGGGATTTAAGCTGAGATTTAAAGGAAGCCAGGGTAGGTAGGAGAAGGAAGTGAGGAGGGGGAGCATTCCTTGGGAGACAGCCAGTGAAAATGCAGAGTCTGGAAATGGAGTTTCCTGTTTGAAGAACAGCAAGAAGATCAGTGTTGTCAGATTATAGAGTATGATGAGGGGAGTGAGTGCAAACATACTGGAAATGTAGGAAGGGGCCAGGTGGTGAAGGGCTTCAAAAGCTAAACAGAGGGTTTTATATTTGATCCTAAAGGTATTAGGGAGTCTCTGGACATTACTAATTAGAGGAGTGACATGGTCACTTTGGCTTCTGAGTGGAGGATGGACTGGAGTAGTGAGAGATGAGGCAGGGAGGCCAACTAGCAGGTGATTGCAATAGTCCAGGTGAGAGGTGATGAGGGTCTGGACCAGGGTGATGACTATGTAAATGGAGAGAAGGGAGCATATTCATGGTACTTTTACTAATGGAACCTAAGACTATATTTTCTTTTTCTTTTTTTTTTTTTTTGGTACCAACCACTTTTCAGTTGGCTTGCTGCTTGGGGATGGGAGGGGAGAAATTAAAAGAGCTCCTGGTGGCTGGCCAATTATTGACTGGAGATCATGGTGGGTTAGGCTTAGGGTCTGAGCAAATGCCAGATGCAGCCTTCTGAGGTAGGTGCTTGCCACCCACTCTCCAGCAGAAAAGGAGCCTTTTTGCAGTTGGCAGTGAATGATGATGATAATGGAACCTTACTTTCACTTATACTTAACAGTTCATAAAGTTCTTTTCTCCCTACTACCCAGTAAGGAAGGTTATACAAGCATTATGTTACCTTTTTTACAGATGAGGCTCAGAGAAGTTGTAAACCTTACCCAGGGTCACACTGTTAATAAATGTCAGAGACAGAATTTGTACCAGTGGGTAGGAAGATCACGACAGTACCAACTCAGTCATGAGCCAGAGAAAATCAGGCTTTGTGCCAGCTTTTGTACTTGTACTCTGTGGTTTCCAAATATCTCCCATTCTACAGGATTTCAAGGTGTACAGAACACTTTTTAAAAAAAAATTAATTTAAAAAAATGAAGGTCTGCCTTCTCATACCCCCTACCCTCCACACTGAGAAAGAAAGAAAAACAAAATCTCTTGTTGCAAACATATATAGTCAAACAAAATGAATTCTCCAATTGGCTGTGTCTAGAAAGCTTTGTTTCAATCTGCAGTCTGAGTCCGTCATCTCTCTATTGGGAGGTAGGTAGCCTGTTTAATCATGAGTTTTCTGGAATCATGTTTGGTCTTTGAGTTGATTGGAGTTCTAAGACTTTCATAGTTTCATTGTGTCCACGATATTTTTGTTTTTGCACAAATTGTTCTCCTGGTTTCAATGCAAATATACACTTTAAATCACTTCATACAATTCTTTCCAAATTCCTGTGAAAGTATCCCCTTTATCATTTCTTATAGAACAATAGTCTTCCATCATATTCATATAACATAACTTATTCAGCCATTTGCTGGTTGATCCCTTCTCTTTCTAATTCTTTGCCATGACAAAAAGAGCTGCTACAAATATTGTTGTATATATACATCTTTTTCCTCTTTCTTTAACTCTACTGGAGTATAGACCTGATAGTGGCATTGCTAGGTCGAAGGATATGCCCAGTTTAGTGGATTTAGAATCACTTTCTAGAATGGCTGGACCATTTCACAGCTTCACCAACAGTGCATTACTGTATCCGTTTTCCCCACAGCCCCTCTAGCATTTGTCGTTTGCCTTTTTAAAAAAAATCAATTTTGCCAATTTGATGGGTGTGAGGTGCTACCTCAGAGTTGTTTTAATTTGCATTTCTCTAATAATTATTGATTAAAAAAATTTCCACGTGGCCATCGATCATTTGGATTTCTTCTTTTAAAAACTTTCTGTTCATAATCTTTGACCATTCATCAACTGAGGTATGGTAGAGAGCACTTTCTTCACAACTCTGTGAAGTAAGAGTACAAGTCTTATCCTTGTTTTGCATATGAGAAAGCAAGTTCATTAGGGGTTAAGTGGTTTGCTTGGGAGCACACAGCTGCTAAGTATAGGATGTGGTTCTAGGATTCAGCTTCCTTAGAGTCCAAGTCCATCATGCTTTTCCCAGAAAACCTAGTCAGTTTCTGACCTGGGTAGATTCATCTTTCCTTAGGCAGCCCAATGGCCCCAGCTTACAGGGGCTCATGTTAAATTTAGTGTGAACACTCACTTGGCTTTGGCCCTACTATGAACTCAAGTGATTCACCAGCATCAGCCTTCCCAGGAGCAGGGCTTACAGCTAGGCCCTATCATGCCCTCCCTAGAGCCACCATTTTGTATGGGGACCTTTAGAAGGGCGTCTTCACAGTTTAGAACTATGCCCCTCAAATTATCCAGTGTTACCACTACTACTAAGTTTATGTCCCGAAGAAATCAAGGAAAGAGGAAAAAGACCCATATGCGCAAAAATATTTATTGCAGCTCTTTTTGTAGCGGCAATGAATTGGAAAATAAGGTCATTGCATTGATCCGAGTTCTAAATCTTTCAAAGTTGTTTTTCTTTATAATGCTGTTGTCATTGAATAAATTGTTCTCCCAATAGGTGGGAGCCCCTTTAGTTTATTTATTAAGAAAAACAACTCTGAAAGACTTTAGAACTCTGATCAATGCAGTGACCAACCATGACTCCAGAGGACATGATGAAGCATGCTACCCAATTCCTGAGACAGAGAGGGGATGGGCGCAAGAGGCAGAATGAGACATACTTTTTTTGTACATGGCCAATGTGAGAATTTATTTTGTTTGGCTATGTGTATTTGTTATGAGGGTTTTCACTTTCTTAAAACATTTTTTTTCAATGGGAAGAGTCAAGTGGGATAGAAAATAAATATTTGTTAATAAAAATATAGGATAAAATCACAGAGAATGAAAAAAAATAAATAGGAGTCTGCATTGCAAAGTGGGTTCTTTCTCCCATTTTGGGAAGCTCGAATCCTCCCAGAGAGGACTGGGCATAGGCCTCTAAGTGTTTTCTGCATTTCCTGAGTGGTGAAGTAAAGGCTCATGAGCATTGTTACCTGACATGTATTATTGTTTCCAGTAATTACACAGGTGAGAGCCTTTTACCTACATCTGGGGAGACTTAGACTTAGCCATATTCTATAATCTCTCAGAGAAAATTCTGGATAGGGAAAAAATGAGTCATAGAGATATGATTTTTGGAGCCACTCGAAAGATTGAATGTTGTCCATGGAAGGCCAGAGCTTGAACCTGGTCCATGGATTACAGAGAATTGAAGGGGATTTTAAAGACCTTCGTCTTGAAATCTCATTTTACAGATGGGGACACTGGGGCCAAGAAAGAGAAAATCACAACCCAAACCACCTGTGCATTAGGGATTAATACCCAAGCCTCTGACTCAAAATTCAGCCCTCTTTTGGCTGCACTGCAGTATCTGAATGGGGCCTGGGGTGGAGGGAGGGCCCTTTCTCCTTTTCTTGGTCTTTATTTCAAGGAAAGGAGCCCTAGAAGGACACCACCTCTCCTGGGTGTTTGCATAGGGCAGTGAATAGAATATTCTTTAGTCGGCTCAGTCAGAAGCAGATGGAAGCTCTTGGGGGAACAGCCAGGCAAAACCTTATGCCCTTGGTCATGCTGATTTGCAGGGAGACCCACAACCTCTCAGTTTCCTGAGAACAATTTCCACCAGGTGACTCCTGCCCTCCCTCATGGTAATCACCACCCCTGATGGCCAGAAGCCAGCGCAGAGGAGCCCCCATATATACAAATTATTCTTGATGGTTTCAATGGAGTTTGTACTGTCCTGGCCAAAATGAAATATGAAGATTGGGCAACAGAGGATGACTTACGCTGACACGTGGAAAGCAATGATTGAATACAATGCATGAGGTGCATTCAATACCTATTGAAGGATAAAGATGAGGTTATGAGCCCATCCCCTTATCTCTCCTCAGGCTTTCCAAGGCTCTCTGTCTCTGGTGTCACATTATGAGACTGCTGCTTCTTCTTCCTCCTTTCTCTTACATACGGTTCCAAGTCTGATGGTTGCTAAAGAATATGAATCCCTTGGGACTCACTGGCTGCCTTATGACAGTTCTGGGCTGTTTGCTTAAGCGATAGAGGGCTACAGGAAGGAGAGGATCCTGGAACACAAAAGATATTTAGGACATAGCTCTAGTCTGAGAGTCACTGGGTCTGGGTTCAAATCTTGGCTGTCCCTCAGCTAGCTGTGTGACATCAGGCTAGTCATTTACCCTCACTGTATTTCCATTTCTTCATTGGAAAAACCGTGATCTTACCATTTAGGGACCAAGATAATACATGTCCTATTGTACCATGAGTGACAGTCCTGTGGTCAAAGAGCTAGCTTTGGAGCCAAGAACACCTTGGGACATATCTTGCCTCTGATACCTCTGGCTGTGTGACCCTAGGCAAGTCACTTAGCATCTCAGTGCTCTGGGCAACTCTCTAAGACTATAGATTTCAGAGAAGGTGCTAACCTGTAGTAGTAGAGGGAGTTTCCTCATATGGGAATTAGTTCCCTATATCAGTGACATCATAGGTCCAGTACCTTTCCTTATCCCCACTATGCTGATTTAAGAGAGCGATAGAGAAAATGATAATTCAGATTAAACTGAAAAGTGTGTCATGAATTTTATTTTCAGCAAGCCAGTTAAACATTTACCAGCGTGCCCCTGGCTATGAGACACCTATAAAAAAGGGAATTTCCCTCCAATTAGTGACTTATAGTGGCATTGTAAAGAGGGAAATATAGATGGAGAAAGAGTTTTCTGAATTGGAGTCTGGTTCTTTTCAGCTATCTTCTAAAAATATATGGTTTAAAAATTTACAATCCATTTGAGTTTCTGTTACTTTTGATGTTTTGATTTTAAAAGTTAAATATGTTCGTTTGAATTCAAATTTGTATTTATTTTTATTCAGAAAATAGACCTTTTGCTTGCAAAAAATAAAAAAATGACTTTAAACCTAATTAGTCATAGGAATATTTTACTGAGATGGACTTTTTCTCTTTTTTTGGCCTTTCCTTCTCAGCTATCAGCCAAGCATGAGCCCTTGGCTCCAAATTTGGGAGCTTTTGTGTGTTAAAAATGGAGAAGCCCTTTACCTAATGAAGAACTCTTAATAGGTGTTGTTTTTCCTAAATTATCATATTAAGCACAGACAATTAACAAGCATATCCTTGATGCCGCAGGATACTGACAAACTCACTGGAACGGATCTCGTTGTCCATAAATTATCGTCGTGCTGTAAGCCAGCTGTTTAATTACTCCCTGGGCTTGAGATCTGGATTGGGGCTTTCTGGGATGCTGGTTGCCAATGAAAATAAAGGCAGCAACATTTCAGATCTTTCCCTGTTTTTTTCAGCGGCCGCAGCAGCAGCAACAGCAGTTGCTGCTGCTGCTGCTGGAGACATGGCATGACAAATTGAATAGAGTGCTGGACCTCAAGTCAAGAAGACCAGGATCCACACCTGCCTTCAACACCGGCAAGTTGCTCAGACTCAGTTTTCTCATCTGCAAAATGGAGATAACAATATTTGTAGTACTTAGCTCAAGTGAGATCATGGATGTAAAGTGACTACTTAAAGGTTGACTGTTGATGCTGGTTTGATAAAAACATAGTCAGTGAGAACTTCTGCTGGTGCTATCAGTGTTGGCATTGACATGTACATCATGGTCCACATTCCCTTGCATTTTCCATGCAGTAGGATGATCCTCCACTGTGTGGTCTGATATTTATTTATAGAAATTAACAGTTAATTCTTCTATGTCACTGTTGTAAGTATGTATGTCTTGGGTAATGATTGAGTATTAAGCACCTACTATGCTCCAGGCACAGTACTAAGTCCTGGTCATACAAACACAAGCAAAAAGAAAGTCAGTCCCTGTCCTCAAGGAGCTCCCATTCTAATGGGGAAGATAGGACATAAAAAAGTGCTGAAAAGAGGATGAGGGAAAGGGACCAGCACGGTGGAGAGATGTTCTAGGATGAGAAAGCACCTGAATGGTGGTGGCAAATACCAGAGAATCAGAAGCACGGAGGGGAATGGGATCTTGTTCTCAATGGGTAATTTTGCCCCAGTCTTCTCTGTGTTCCTTTGACCAGAGACCTTTCCTGATCACCACCCACCAGCCCGCCAGCTGCTAGCACCTTTTCTTCTAAGGTCACTTTTCAATTGCTCCATGCATCTTGGATGTGCCTATTTGTAGCTATGTTGTTTGTCTTCTGCACTGTGATATAAGCTTCTCCAGGGTGAGAACAGATTTTCTCATTCTTCCTATCCCTGGTACTTAGCACAGTGTCTGACACATGGTAAGTGTCTAATAAATGCTTTCTGACTGATTGATAGAAATTTAATGTGGCGTAGTGCTAGATGTGAAACAATTAGCCTTTGCTTCACATCTTAGCTCTGACATTCACTACCTGTGTGACCCTGGGCAAATCAAGAGAGATCCTCTGTTTCTTCTTTTCTAAAACAGGGATGATAATGTTTGTACTATTACCTCATTTGGGGGTGGTGTGGAAAGTCCTTGAAGGACTTCAAATTGCTAGGTTAATAGGATATATTATTTTTATTATTCAACTTCAGGATAGAAATTGCTGTCCCGCAGTGGATGATTATACATGGCTGCTAGCCTTGCCACTGATTTGTTTGTCTCTAAAGGCAGCACAGAAGTGATGGATAAGGAGGGAGAGACCACTGGCGAGACCATGAAAGGACCCATTTAAGTGCTATGCTTGTAGAATAAAGGAGGGAAATAGATCTGGAACGAAATATTATATTCTCTCACCTTCAGAAACCTGAGGAAGACTTCTCTCTGAAAGCTTATAAGAGCTGGATCTCATCTCATTTTTTCTCTAATAACTGTTCCCTTCTTTCAAGTGTAGTTAATCCTTTTCCCTTGGGGGTTGTTTGCCCTGTTGGAAATCAGAGGGATGGAGGAGAGAGAATGTGTTGTCAAGGAACAAAAAAGGAAAACCAAGACAGAAAACCGCACTCCATGTCAGGTTGATCTTAACTTCCTCCAAGTCTTCCCAGATTGTGATTCTTTGCTTCCCTTGCCTAGTAGTTCAGCTTAGACACTATTTCCAATGTTCACAAAGCAAAGGGATAAGGAAAAGGAAAGGGTGGGGATGAGTGTAACAACAATGTGGCTAGCAGTTGCTGTGGGGGTGAAAGACCAACAGCACCAGCACACAGAAGGGCTGCCAGCACAGATTCTTTGGTCCAATTTTCTAAGGAAAGCAACTTTAAGGGGTTAACAACCAAACATACATACACCATTCACTTAGGTCAGGAGGAAAAGTCAGCACCCTGAACTTCAGAGCAAGTACAAATAGAAATTACAAATAGAGACAATATAAACAGAGCAAACACACACATACAGTTATCAACAGTCAAGCTTCTAGTTGTCTGACCAAAGAATTAATAATCATGAGAGAGAGGGAGAGAGAGGGAGAGAGAGAGAGAGGGAGAGAGAGAGAGAGAGAGAGAGAGAGAGAGAGAGAGAGAGAGAGAGAGAGGCACCAACATCTGGGTTTTCAAAGGGGGTTTGGCCTGCCAGCGGCTACCCAGAATCTTGTCTGGTTAAATCACATGATACTCTTCCAGTTCCAGTGAGAGCCCCAAACAAAAGGTTAACCTCTGAGTTTATATATCCTGTTCGGGGTCAACCATGCTACTCAAACCTATGTGAACTAGGCTTTCTTCTTTCTTAAGCAGGTCATCAAAGACTCCCCATCTAATCAAAGAAACAAAGGTCAGACTCATCAAAGGCACTTGATTACCTCAGTGCTCCAAAAGAAAAAAACAGTAAAAAGTCTCACCTTAATTACCATTACAGTGAGGTGCTGTGAACAGGGAAATGCAGAGAATGTAGGTGCCCACCTGTCCCAGTCATTGATAGCACCTTCCCCTGGAGCCCTTTAGGTGAAGGAAGTGGAGTTGTAGAACCTCCACAGTTGGGGAGAGCCATGGACTGTTTGGGTGGTGGCCTGGCCTTGTTCACACACAGAAAGTTTGAAAACAACAGCCCTGGGGACCATGGCAGGTAGGTGATGGGCACCTTCTACCATCCTTCACCCTTCACACACCAAGGAATAGATTCCACCCTATTTTCTTCTCTTATCTCACTCTTCTAATCAGCCCCCATGCTCCATGAGCTCTCTAGCACTTATACCTGTTGGCCACCTCTCACTTCTAGTTTAAAAAATTACCCTTCAAGTTCTAATTGATATAAGTAAGTAGGGTAGGTAATAAAATCCTGCCCTGTTCATTTTCTGTGAACTCTCTGCCTGTGACCCAACAGGAGGCATTTGAACCTGAATATCCACCCTTTGCCCCTCCATCCGTCAACAACAACAAAAAAACCCATGGATCAGTGTAAAGGATTTTTACTTCATATCCATCTTCGAGGGCATAATGTTATATATCTCTCTCATAAGAAGAAGCCTCTGACAGTCACTGGCTCGATTAAATGTGACCTCAGACACTTCCTAGCTGGGTAATTCGGGCCAAGTCACTTAATTTGTCTGCCTCAGTTCCCTCAGCTGTAAAATGGGGCATTAGCACCTTCCTTCCAGAGTGGGTGCTTAATAAACCCTTATTCCTTTCCTTTCTCCCCATAGGAAAGTGGATAACAGAATATACAATAAATGATTTAAAAGGAGATTGAACAAAGGGTAACAAAAAAAGTAGGAAGAAAGGAATGATCTTCTCTGAAAGGAATCTCTGCACAAAGGCCAATCAGGAATACTGTCAAGGCACTAGAAAGGAGCATATCATTAACTCTTTACTCACTGTGAACTCTAGGGAGAACAGGAATTGGAGAGAGAGTTTTTAGTATCTATCTGATACTGTTTAGGAGAGTGCCTCTGATTCCTTAGATAAACACACCCTTAGATGGTCCTTAGATGAGGCCATTAATAAGTTTTTGGAACTGCTTAAAAATAATATTTCATTTTCTCCCTACTTACATGTAAAGACAATTTTTAACATTCATTTAAAAAATTGAGTTCCAAATTTTCTCTCTCCATCCTTCCCTGAGACAGTAAGCAATTTGATATAGGTTATACATGTTCAACCATGCAAAACATATTACCGTATTAGTCATGTTGTAAAAGAAGGCACAGTCCCAAAGGAAAATAAAAACCACAAAAATACGGAAAGTGAAAAATAGTATGCTTTGATCTACATTCAGACTGCATCAGTTCTTTCTCTGGAGATGGATAGCATTCTTCATCACCAGTCCTTTGGAGTTGTTTTGGATCATCGGATAGCTGAGGTTTTGGATCATTGGATAGCTGAGGAGAGCTAAGTCTATCATAGTTGATCATCACGGTGGGGCTCTTACTGTGTACAATGTTCTCCTGGTTCTGTTCACTTGACTTAGCATTAGTTCATGTAAGTCTTCCCAGGTTTTTCTGAAATCATCCTACTTGTCATTTCTTATAGCGCAGTAATATCCCATTACAATCATATACACCACAACTTGTTCAGCCATTCCCCAACTGATGGGCATCTCCTCAGTTTCCAATTCTTTTCCCCTACAAAAAGAGCTGCTACAAATATTTTTGTACAAATAGGTCTTTTCTCTCTCTCTTTTTAAAAAAAATCCCTTTGGAATACAGACCTAGTAGTGGTCTGTAATAAAGGGTATGTGCAGTTTTATAGCCCTCTGGGCATAGTTTTGGGAGCTATTCTTGAAAACATCCCTTAAAACCATAAAATCCTCTTTGGCTCTGTGCTTATCAAGCAGACTTCTCAGCAATAATTTGGTCTTCCTCAAGACCCTACTCACCAGTGAATGGTGGCAACTTCTTAGGCCTGGTTATTAAAATGAATAAATTGGCCATCTGGTTGACAAAGCAATCTCTTGTGATAGCCTCCTGCCACAGCCTCCTGTGCCTTTGGGTGATTCAGGGTAGTTTTCATGGGACCAGTTGCCCCTACTTGAGCTGATCATCAAGTCTCCAGTTCCACAGAGTAGGGAAATCAGATTTGGAACTTATGGTAGCCTTACTGAAGCCCAGCAAGGCTTTATTTCCTAAAGCAGCCTATGCACCACTACTGTATCCCCACAGAAGGGAAAATAGGGAAGAGTTCTAACAGGAAATTAGGAAAATTGGTGAAATCATTACTCCATCCTGATATCATGCGCCGTTTCCTCTCCTGCTTCTCTGATTAAACAGCCGTAGCCACCCATGCTAAAACCAACCTCATGCCCTTAAGCCCTGATGTTCACTTTCAAGCCCTTTTTCAAGCTATGGAATCTATATAAAGTACCCTTCTAAAGCAGCCTGCCCGACCATTTCTCTCAAACCATCATTCAACTAGCTCCTGAAAGCCCATCTTTTCCACAAAGCCTGGTACATAGGAGGGACTTAATACATATTTATTGACTGACTTATCTAAGGAGAACCAGCAACTTCCCTTTGTCCTTGCACCGTCACTTCTCTCTGACTCTCTTTCGCCTTAACAATGCTACTAAGCCCACCCTTCCCATATGGGGGTCCTCTAATGTACGTTAAAACTTTTATATCACAAGACAGGAGAAGGCATGCAAGCCTAGCCCTATGTATGTGGATGGCTTAATTCCCCCTAGGCACTGTAACTGCATGGAACATATTCATTTAAATTCACCAACATTTTAAAATCACCTACTATGTGTTGAGTCAGCCACAGGGGAAAATGAAACAGTATTTACTTGCCTTCACAGAGCTTACCCAGAAGCTAGGTGGTACAGTGGATAGAGAGCTGGGCCTGGAGTCAGGAAAACCTGAGTTCAAATCCGACATCAGATACTGTGACCCTGGGCAAGCCACTTAACCCTGTTTGCCTCAGTTTCCTCATCTGTAAAATGAGCTGGAGAAGGAAATGACAAACCACTTCAGTATCTTTGCCAAGAAAACCCCCAAAAAGGGATCATGAAGAGTCGGGTATGACTGAAAATAACCAAGCAGCAACAATAACAGGGAAGTACGTTCTATTGGTTGGATTGATGTTGGAATGATTTGTAGCTTCTGGAAAGCCCTATTTAGCTCTGACCTTCTGGGTCCCAGTGTCCCTCTGAGTTTTGCAAATGAGGAGATTGAGTAGACTAGGAGTCACCAGGAAGCTACAGTTCATCCCAAGGGTAACCTTCAAGCTAAGAATTATATTTATATTTACATAGATAACTACATTTGAAAATACAATAAAGCTTTATTTAAAAATATGAAAAAAAATCCATTCATAGTAGTCTTACAGAAATAGGTAGGAAGTTGGGATTTGGCCAGGGGCTCTCTAAACGATCTCTAAGGTTCCTCCCATCTCTAATTCTATAGTTCCACGTTCTAATGGGGGTGGGGAGCCTGTATGCTCAAGGCCACATTTGGTCCTCTAGGTCCTTATATTAGGAAGGCAGAATTTATGATTTCAAAGAGAATCTCATATGTGCCTAAAAGGTCTGGAACCGCAGGATATAAGGAATTCTCTAGGCAGAAGGCAGGAGAACTAAAGCATGTATTTATACTCCACAGTAACAAGCTTTCATCAAAAGCTTCCAGGCCCAATAAGTCCGCCTCACAAGGGTAAACAGGAGGCCACAGAGAAGTGAGATGGTATAAGGCAAAATTGTATACATGCTTCCCCTCTACGGTAAGAAGATTACCCACTAGCCCCCAGTCAGCTCTGCTACTGGCAGCTCAGCTTCGGCTGTAGGCGTCTCTGGCTCCAACTGGAAAAGGAAAAAGAGATCTTCAAGCTGTCCTCTCCCTTCTTATAGAGTTTTTGACATCATCAAGCGCCACCTGAATGACCAGGGCCGACTGGTTCTTGACTTGGCCCCTCCCCCTAGCATAGACCAGGTTAACACACCTCCCCTCAGCCAGCCCCATGACTCATCACACAGGAAGTTCTCTGATTCCTGGCATGGTCGCTGGACTGCCTGCCCCGGAAGAGCAAGCCCCAGTGATCACGGAAGCTCAATGAGGTAAGCTGAGTCATTCAAAGAAAACAAAGTCCATTCTGGTTACAATCCTCAAGTGTGACCCTTTGACTGAATCCAGGTTCTCCACCCCCATAAGCTCTCTTTCAGTTCTGACATTCATTGTTCAAAGGTATCTGCTACTCAGTGAACAATGTAGTTCTTCTTGAGGGTGGCTCATACCCAGTGGGCAGGCTTTCTTTGGATACAGATAACTGAGAGAATCAGGGAAAGTGTAAACAAGCCAATTAACCTGCATTTGTTTCCCAATAAAAATATAATCCTTAATTAGGAGGACAGCACATATTAAATTTCTCTCACTTGTAGACCTGCCTCAGGTTGTTTCTCTAACTCTTGACCTTCTCTGTTCCCACCTGTTTCTGGCAATTATTCATAAGAAAGGCATTGATTACCCACTAACTCCTCCTGTTCACTTGGTGACCACTGACTTCTCTTAATATTTCTCCCCGAAAGTAAATCCTTGGACTGTCATTCCCTCATGTCCTCTGTAAGTTGCAGTCCATACCTTCCTACAACTCGAGAAATTTTTCTTGACACTCTTAGGTGAAAGTGACCTTTTCCCTATTCAAAATTCTCATAGCACTTTGTTTGATTCCCTCCTTAGAATTTGTCTCACCCTCCCTTGTATCACGATTGTTTGCATATATCTCCCCTTCCACATGGCCCTCCCTTTTAAGATTACAGAATTTTGAGAGTTGGAAGAACCTCCCAGCCATCTAGCACGCCACCCGCCCCTCTCCGCCCAAATCCCCACCGTAGCAAATGATCATTCAGAGTCAGCTGGAAACCTCCAAAATGGTGTCCCCCTGCCCCCCAGCCCCCATTCTCTCCAGGCAGCTCATTCTGCTTTTCTAATGGTTAGGAAGCTTTTCCTGCCATCAGACCTACGACCTCCACCCCAATTTGAGGACAGGGACTGTTTCATTTTTGTCTTGGTGTGCTCTGTGCCTAACTGGAGGTCTTCCATTAAGTGGGTGCTTAATAGATGTTCACAGTGCCGCAAGATTTAAAACTGGAAGCAATCCTCTGGATTCCCCACCCCGCCACGTTTCATAGGTGGGGAACTGAGATTAAAATGACTCGTCTAACACCCAGGTAAGAAACAGCCGAGTAACACATTCAGCTAGCTGTCACAGCGGGTTCAAAGCCTGCCTCGGGTTCCTGCCGATTGCATGACCCTGGGCAAATTGTTCAACCTCTCTCAGCCTCGGTTTCCTCATCTGCAAAATAACAGCACCAAGCTCACAGGAACAGATGAGAAGGAAAATGCTTTCGCAAACCTTAAAGCACAAAGTGAA
The DNA here is from genome assembly GCF_011100635.1 of Trichosurus vulpecula. NCBI lineage: Eukaryota > Metazoa > Chordata > Mammalia > Diprotodontia > Phalangeridae > Trichosurus > Trichosurus vulpecula. The sequence goes on from NC_050577.1 coordinate 115,239,209, forward strand.
TGACAGCTATTAATTATTATTATGGAACTGTGAATACTTGCAAACCATCAAATAAAGGAGAACCAGTTCCAAGCGAAGTGATATAGGTCTGTACAGAGAAATGGGCACCATCGATACCCCCCAAATGCGTGTGCATAGACATGTATGTAGGCACACATGCAAACATGCATACACGTACGTGTACATATGTACGTCTACATATACCGACATTGGAATATACATATGCATGTGCAAATACGTGTATGTATTTATATGTATGTGTATGTATATATGTATATGATGACTTGGTTTCCTCTTGAATGCTTCTTCTCAGGACTTTCCGTCGCCTAGGGGTGGGGGTGGGGGCCAAGGTGCACGTCTGTGTTGCTTATCTGTTCCGTGTCTAGTAGAACGTCCCAGGTATGATAAATGCTTCACGTCGTAGTTGCCGCCGCTGCTTTTTATTCCTCAGAGAGCCTGGGCACTGCCAGAAGCTCAGCCTGACAGTCTCACCTGCTCAGTAGCAGAGCATTGATGGCATTGAGGGTTTTGTGGGTTAAAGATTGGTTTTTCCTTAACTGCAGGCATTTTACAAGCTTTCAGGGAAAGGAGAAAAAAAAGACATGAAACCTCAGATTGCTTTTCTTTGTTTGTCTAAGAAATATTAGGCTTTTTTAAAACTATAAGCTTAAGAATTTTGTTGGGGGTGGGGAGGCGGGGAGGAGGAGTGAAGAAAGCAGTTTGGAATCTAATCGCTCCATTACCTCCTTGTAGGTACAGAAACCCTTTGTGCATCGGCACTCCTCCTCCTCTCCCACTCCCACCAAGAGCACTGGGAAAATGGCTCCCTGCTTTCCAATTACACACCACTGCCGGGGGCCCTAGAAGCCCCTGCCCTCAGTGGGCTAGCCTCCCTCCCACGCAGGTCTCAGAAAAGAGGTCCTTCATGGACGGGAGAGCTCACAGGATGATCACAGAGCTGGTCGTTCAGTCAAGCAGTCAGCAAGCATTTATTAAGTGCTTACTGAGTGCCTGGAACCGTGCTAGCGCTTCAGATACAAAGACAGCCAAAAACATGGTCAAGGAGTTCGTGTTCCGATGGCACAGACGACATGCAAATAACTATACACATACACGATATAATCTCCATATATATAAACATATATACATATGATATATACAAGCTTGAAATATATGTGTGAGTGTGAATGTGTGTGTGTGGTTGTATGTGCGAGTGTGTATATGAGTATGTGTTTGTGTGTGTGTATGTGTGTGTGGTGTATATGTGTGTTTGTGTGTGTGGTGTGTACATGCGAGGGTGTGTATGTTTGTGTGTTCAGTGCATGTGTGAGTGTGTGTGGTGTGTGTGAGAGTGTTTGTGTGTGCAGTGTATGGTGAGTGTGTGTGTATGTGTGTGGTGTATGTGTGTGTTGGTGTGGTGTGTGTGTGTGTGTGTGTTAGTGTGTGTATGTGTGTGTAGTGTAGTATAAATGGAGGGTCATCTCAGGGAGAAGGGACTGGCTGGGAGGAGGGGATTGGAAATTCTCTCCTGTATTAAGTAAGATTTGAATGGAGACTTGAGGTAAGCCAGGGGAGCCAGGAGTCCAGGTGAGGATGGAGAGCATTCCACACACAGGGGACTGCCGGTGAAAAGGCACAGGGTGGGGAGATGGACTGTCTTGTGTATTTTTTAATTACATTTTTTTCCCAACCAAAAAGCATTTATTTCCTCTCTCTTCCATCTCCCTTTCCCCCACCCCACTTTGTACCAGTGTGTGTGGAATATGGAGGGTGTAGAGAAGAGTACAGGGTAAGAAGACTGGAAAGGGAGGGAGGGACCCGAGTGTGAAGGACTTTAAATGCATTTTATATTTGGTTCTGGAGATGATAGGGAGCCACTGAATGGGGAGGGGGTGAAGTAACACGGTCAGACCTGTGCTGGAGGAAGATCACTTTGGCAGCCGAGGGGAGGATGGCTTGGAGGGGAGAGAGGCAATTAGGGCCCGCACCAGGGTAGCAGTTATGTGAGTGGAGAGAAGGGGACCTGTATGAGAGATACTGTGAAGGCAGAAATTACAAGACTGAAAACAGATTGGATACGTGGGGAGAGTAGGAGCTGAGGACGACACCAAGGTAGCAAGGCTGTGTGAGTGGGAAGGTGGTGGTGGGGCCCTTACCAGGAACAGGGAAATTCAGAAGCAGGAGGGCTTTGAGGAGAAAGATGATGTGTTGTGGTTTGCACGTATTACATTGGAGATGCTTACGGGACATCTCATCTGAGATGTCTAAGAGGCAATTGGTAAAGAGACCGGAGCTTAGGAAAGTATTGATGGCTGGGTATATCATTCTGGAAATCGTATGTGTAGAGATGATAGTTAGACTCATTGAAAGTGATGAAAAAAATCAAGTGAGAAAGTCTGGAAAGAAAAGAGAAGGCGGTGGGGGGGGATTAGGAATATGGTGCCCATTATAGGCCAGGCACTGCACTAAGTGCTTTACAAATATCTCGTTTGATCCTCACAACAACCCTGCAAAGGTAGGTGCTATGAATATTCCCATTTTACAGATGAGGAAACTGAGGCAAACAGCAGCTAAGTCACTTGTCCAGGGTCACACGGCTAAGTGAGCACCTGAGTCGGGATCTGTGCTTACTAACTCCAGCACTCTAACCACTGCACCATCTAGCTGCCTCTAAATTGAAGTAGGAATTTTTGCACCCAGGGCAAGTACCACAAAATACACCAAGGTTAAACCAGTACGAAGGATATGCTCTTTGGGGTTATGGTGGGATAATGGATGCTGAGACAGAGACCCTGGGACATCAGATTCAGGCCAACTTGTGGGAGGTGAATTATAGGGCAGGGCAGAGCAGAGAAGGGAAGAGCTAGCTCACTCCTACCCACCATCTTGCAGCTTCCTAGTTTAACCAATTATTCTTTGAAAAAATGAATAGCTTTTGTTTTTAACATCGTCTTCATTTCCAAGTGTGTCCCTCCTCCTTGCTTGAAAGAAAGAATAAAAAAGAAGAAGAAATCAGCTCAGTAAATTAGCCAACACATCAATTAACCAATTATTCTTGCTAACTATAAATTCTGTTGTTTCTTTGCTTCTGGAGGAATGCAAATGCCGTTAGCATCCTCCAGACTCTGTGCCTCGGGAGGCTGCATGGGATAGGGGCAGAACACGGTCCCACAAAGTGGGGAATGGAGAAGTCTAAGACATTTAATGGGTCTGATTCTCTTAATGTGTAAGAACTCTGGACATGCTCCAAGGGCCACATCAGGGAGCCTCCGTGTTTCCCAAAGTGGGCAGGCCCAGGCAAGCTCTGGGTCCAATGTGTTTTCAAGAGGATGCTCTGGAAGGAAAAGCCTTTAAGACGAAAAGAAATGACACTATGAGTGGGTTAGAGGTTGATGCTTTGGGCTGAGGCAGAGCCCCCTCAGACTATATCCCATGGGTGGTAACGCCAGCATTATTCTTGATTCCTCGATTGCCCTCACCCCGTGTCTGCACTTAGTTGCCAAATCTTGCTATTTCTTCCTTCATGACATCTAATAATAATAATGATGATAGCTAGCATTTACACAGCATCTACTATGTGCCTGGCACTGTAGCGAGCTCATTACAAATATTGTTTCATTTGATCCTGACAACAACACTGGGAGGTAGCTACTATTATTATACCCGTTTTACACTTGAGGAAATTGAGGCAAATAGTTTAAGTGACTTGCCCAGGGTCACGAAGAGAGTAAGTGTCTGAGGCTGGATTTGAACTCAGGTCTCTCAGATGCCAGGTCCAGCACTCTATCCACGTAAATGCCAACTAGCTGCTTATCTCTTATATTTGACCCCTATATCTCATCTCTAGGACCTTAAATCAGGCCCTCACCACCTCTCGCTTACATTCTTACACAGCCCCCTAATTGCTCTTAGCACCTCAAGTCTCCCCTCACTGCAGTCCACAGTGGCCAAAGTAATTTTCCTTAATGTCAGATCTGACCTGTGACTCCTCCATTTAATCAACTCCAGGGCCTTCCTATTGACTCCTCTGTTAGGGTCCATCAAAACTTGACCTCAACCTATGTTTGCAGCCTCCTTGGACAATCCTCCCCCTCCTCCAATCTGCAATTCAGTGGGATTGGCCTTCCCTCTGCCCTTCACACAACACCTTCCATCTTCTCCCTGTGGGGCTGCCCTTATCAGCCCCACCTGCCTGGAATGTCCTTCCTTCTTACAAGCCTCTCATCTTATAGAATCTCTGCCCTCTGCTAAAATGTAGCCCAAGCATTATGCTCTCTTTCCTTTTAAAATATTTTTAAGATTCAATTTTAAGTTATGGAGTCTCTCATTCCCCTCTCTGTATTACCACCCATGGAAAGGGGAAGAAAAACAAAACCTCTTATGTGTTGTTGTTCAATTGTTTTGGTAGTGTACAACTCTTCAGGCGCTCATTTGGGGTTTTCTTGCCAGAGATACTGGAGTGGTTTGACATTTCCTTCTCTAGCTCATTTTACAGATGAGGAAACTGAGGCAAGTGACTCATACAGCTCGTGTCTGAGGCTGAATTTGAACTCAGATCTTCCTGATTCCGGGCTTGGCACTCTGACCACTGCATCCCCTAGCTGCTTTTACAAATATGTAGTTAAAAAAAACAAATTCTTGCATTTGACATGTTTTTTTTTCGGTTTAAAAAAAGCTTCAATCTGTACACTGAGTCCATCACCTATTTGGAGGTAGAAAGTTTCATCATGAGTCCTCTGAACTGTGTCTGGTTCTGTTGACAAGAGCTATTTTCTGCATAAAGTCTTTTCTGATGTTGAAGGGCTAGTTAGTATATTCTCTGTCTCTGTCTCTGATTTTCTCTTTGTGTTTCTGTCCCTCTCCCTCCCAGCCCACCCTCTCTCTCCCTTTCTGTTCTCTCTGTCTCCTCTCTTTCCTTCTCTCCCCCTCTTCTTCTCTCTTCCTCTCTCTCCTTTTCCTTTCCTCCCTTCTCTCTCTCCCTCCCCTCCCTCCTTTTCTCCCTCCCTTTCTCTTTTTCTCTTCTTCGCTAGCTTCCCCCTCTATCTCTTTCTGCCTCCCTCCCCTGCCCTCTCTTCCTCCTATCCTCCCCCTCCCTCCCCTCCCCTTCTCTCCCCTTCTCTCCCCTTCTTTCCCCCTTCTTTCCCCCTTCTCCTTCCCTCTCCTCCCTTTCATTCCTTTCCTTTGTCTCTCTGTCACTGCCTTTCTCTCTGAATCTCTCCCTCCTCTGTATCTATTTGTACCTATTTGCTTTATATTTATTCTGTATAGATTTATATATGTACTTCTTGTCCCCTCCCATTAGAAAGTAAATTCTTTTCGAGTAGGGCTTGGTCAGGAGTGTACTGTAGCAGCTGGGTCTACAGGAAAAAATGTATCTCTGACATACTTGTTAGTAACCTTTTACTCACTTTTAAGTTTAATCTTCACTATTAACATTTTCTCCATCACTTTCTAAAGTCTAGACAATCAACAAAATAATAAATCAAGCCTTGATTTGGAGCAGTTGCCAATTTTTGAGGCACAAAATGCTAACACTGAAAATGTAACAATTGGCTCTTGGGAGCTGGATCCAGCATACCCCTAGATTGTTCTTTCGTTTTACTTTTATGCCTAGCATACAGTAGTAGGTGCTTAATAAATGCTTATAGATTGGTTGATCAATTGATTGTAAGCTCTTCCGTTAGACTGTAAGCTCCTTTGTATCCCCAGTGCTTTGCACAGTTTCCAGCACATAGTAGTTGCTTAATACAAGTTTACTGATTGATTAATTTACTGCCTCTGATCCCAAAGACTAACCCTACACAACACACAGCCCAAAACAGGAGCCCAGGCTAACAGTCTGCAAAGAGACAAAGCCATAAAGGGTTCATCTAACAGGCCGTGCCACCTAATCCTAGTTCATCCCTTTTGTCATCATCCCTATTTATTTCTCCAGTTGAAATGATCTTCATATTAAATGCTTTCCCCTTTTCCTTCTCAATTTAAGTAGTGGTCAGTCACATTCTTTGGGAGAAAGGGGGAAGGCTTCAGTTTTTTTCTGCTTGTTTTAGAGAATGGTAGTAATACTAATAGCTTCCATTTATATAGTTACAAAACACTTTGCCTCTGTTATCTCATTCGCTTCTCATAACAACATTGTAAGATGGTGGAGGAGAAAGAGTTCTGGGTGTAATCACAGGACCAGAGTTCAAATCCCCGGACTGCCAAGTTCTCTCTGTATGATCCTGGGATAACTTTATTTCTATGGGTCTGTTTCCTTAGCTACAAAGCAAATCAGCAAGCATTTATTGAGTGCTTACTGTATGCCAGACACCATGGAAAGTGCTGGGGATACAAAAAAAAGGTGAAAGGCAGTCTGTGTACTCAAGGAGCCTGCAGTCTAATGGACAAAACATGCAAATACCTATGTACAAGTTAGATAAATATAAGATAAATTAGAGATAATCAACAGATTATCAAATGAATGGGTTGGATTAGATTCCCTCAGCAATCCCAAAATATATGATCAGTATTGTAATGCCTATTTTATGAGAGGCCTTGTGTCATGGCAGACATAGAAATGGCCTTGGATCCAGGGTGATCTGGGTCATAGCCATACACTCAGCCTTTAGCTCCTGGCTGTGTAGTGCAATAGGAAGAGTCTTAGATTTGCAGTCAGAGGACCTGGGTTCTGACCCCTACTCTGTCACTTACTGTGTAACCTTGGCTAAATCACTTAATTTTTCTGAGACTCGGTTTCCTGACCTATAAAGTTAAGTTGGTCTAGATCAAGGGTTCCTTTTTTCTCTTTTTGTCTTTTTGGCAGTCTGATGAATCCTATGAACCCCTTCTCAGAATCATATTTTTAAATGTGTAAAATAAAATACATTGGATCACAAAGGAAACCAATTATAATGATAAATGTCCTTATCTATCTATCTCTATATTTTGTTGTTGTTTCATCCTTGTCTGACCCCTTTTTTGTGATTTTCTTGGCAAAGATACTGGAGTGGTTTGCCATTTACTTCTCTATCTTATTTTACAGATGAGAAACTGAGGCAAATAGAATTAAGTGACTTGCCCAGGATCATACAACTAGTCAACTAGTAATTGTCTGAGATCACATTTGAACTCAGATCCTCCTGGCTCTGGGGGCTGGCACTCAATCCCTGCACCACCTAGCTTCTCTCTCTCTCTCTCTCTCTCTCTCTCTCTCTCTCTCTCTCTCTCTCTTTCTCTCTCTCTCTCTCTCTCTCCTTCTTCCACCCTTTCTCTCCCTTTCTCCCCTCCCTGCCAAGTTCAAGGACCTTGACCCTGAAGTTAATGTCCTATGACCTAGATGACCTCTAAGGTTCATTCCAATTCTAAATCTATGACCCTAAAATCTAGAACTATAAACACAGGAAAGAAGTATAGTTCTCTTTCCTGTGTTTATAGTCTTAAAGAATTGGGACAAAGTCATCTTGCCACCCAAATCACTTTGGTCTCACAGTCTAAGGTAGTAGTGCGAGCGTCACTCTCTGAATTGTTCCAATAGTTGCTTGTTGCTTCTTTTCCATTGTTTTTATTTTCTTTTTGTTTTTTAATTGTATATTTCAACATACAGTTAAAAAGACCAAGTTCTTTCCTTCTAAGAACCTGGAACCAAAGTCAGAATGAGCCAAGATAATATCTCTATGGTGGAATGGACAGAAAGTCAAGAGATGTATAGCATCTAGCCCTGAATCCACCAATGAGTAGCTGTGTTACTTTGGATAAGTGACTTGACCTCTCTGGGTCTTGGTTTTTCTCATCTGTAAAGTGAGGGGTGTTGAAAGCCATCCTCTCCTCTCTCTCTCTCTGCAATTTTTAATCCTCTATGATGCTGGCAAACACCTTTGATGAACATGTGTCTATATTTTATGTCTCACGATGTCAATACTGATCACATCCCTGGAAAAAGTCATCCTTGGGGTTATGTGAGTCATGGAATGGTGAATGATTTTAACAGATGGGCTGGAGATAATCTGAAGAGAAATTTTAAGGCTTCATTTTGTCCCAAGCTAAATGCTTATTTGTAATTAACTAACTGTGGGTATGAAGAATTTATATTCTCAAGTCCTCTTAGTTAATCATGTGATTATGAAAACATGATTTGGTGTTGGAAATTTTCTTCAAAAGTCTGATACCTTCTCATATTTTCATCAAGGACGCTGTTGTTGCACACACAGATCATTTCCATCAAGATTTTGTAGATATGAATAAAGCAGGGATAAGGTTAATAATTGCGGAGGTAGTGGTGATCACCATTTTTAAAAAAATAAAGCACTCTCCATTGGCTTTTTCATTTGTGGGGAACTTTTTTCTCATTGAAATATCTTGAAAAATCAATCCCTCATGGCCATTTAAATAATATCTATTGTCCTTTCAGAGTGACTAATATGACAATAAAGGAAAATTTTGGATGTTGGGGGGGGATGTGGGAAAACTGGGACACTAATGCACTGTTTGTGGAGTTGTAAACTGATTCAACTATTCTGGAAAGCAATTTAGAACTATGCCCAAAGGGCATAAAACTCATGTCCTTTGATCTAGCAATACCACCTAGGTCAATATCCCAAAGACATCCAAAAAAAGGGAAAAGGACCTATTTGTACAAAAATATTTATAGCAGCTCTTTTTATGGTGGCTAAGAGTTGTAAATCAAAGGGATGCCCACTAATTGGGGAATGGCTAAACAAGTAGTGGTATATGAGTGTAATGGAATATTACTGTGCTGTAAGAAATGGCAGGCAGGATGATTTCAGAAAAACCTAGAAAGACTTACATGAACGAATGCATGATGAAGTGAACAGAACCAGGAGAATATTGTATACAGGAACAGCAATATTGTTCGATGAAGAACTGTGCATGACTTAGCTATTCTCAGCAACACAATGATCCAAGGCAATCCCAAAGGACTAATGATGAAGCATACTATCTGCCTCCAGAGAAAGAACTGATCCTGATTGAATACAGACTGAGGCATGCTATTTTCACTTTCTTTCTTTCATTTTTTCTTTTATTCAAGTCTTCTTGTGCAAAATGACTAATATGGAAGTGTTTTGCATAATTGCACATGTATAACCTATATCTGATTACTTACTGTCTCAGGGAGGGGGGAGGGGAGGGAGGGAGAGAGAGAATTTGAAACTCAAAACTTTAAATAAAAATGTTAAAAACATTTTTTAAAAAAAGAAGTCTTTAAGTCCTCCAATTTCTTCCAATTACATCCAATTCCTGGTTACCTTGGTACCAGTATCCAGGTACTTTCAACTTAGTTTTGTTTTCTATCTACAATGTTTTTCTGTAGATTATTTTCTCTGTCCCCTTTGGGGTCTTTTCTGTTTTTCCATCAGAATGTCAATCAACCATGGTTATTGCACCCACCAGGTAGAAAGCCCTTTATGCTCAGTCTTTAAAAGATGACTATTTCATTAAATCCCATAACTTGCTCTGGGAGGCACTTAGGGAAAACATTAGTCACATTTTAGAAATGGAAAAACTGACATACAGGAAAGAAATGACTTGCTCAAAGTCACAGGGTGAGTCACTGGAGGATGAAGCATCCAAAATGACTTTTTAGAGGATATTAGAACCTGAAAGGCTATTATAGAGCAATCTAATCATCTATTCCACTCCCTTCCCCCACCTCCATTTATTTTCAATCTTAAATTTTCTCTTTTATTGCAAACTTTAATAATTTTTCTATTTTACAGGTGAAGGAACTGAGGCCCATAGAGGGGAGGTGATTTGCCCAAAGTTACATAGTATGGGACAGAATCCCAATTAGGGTGGGGAGACCAGGGTGCTAAATTTAGAGGTCTTTGACATTTATATATTGTTTTATATATTTATATTATTTTGTATTATAGTTTTATTTGTATTATAACTTCACCTCAAGCTATCCACAAGGACTACTACCTTGCTGAGTCCATATTCACAGTACTATCTTAATTTAGTTCTTCACAGAAGGCTAACTGTAGCTAGAGAATCTCTGTGCCTGTTGGTAGAGTTAGTCCACAGTTGCCAGGATGAGAGATTCACCAACCATAAGATGTCTTGTTTCTGTCTTTGTTAAAGTACTTCTCCTCTATTATGGATTTATGACAATTTCTTGCATGAAATCCTTTTCTTTACAGCCTGGGGTACCTCTCAGATTTCATTTTCACTAAAACCATACGGTAGGCACCATGCAGATCCTTTGGTTTCCAAGTCCATCCTGGCTATTAGATTGTGTGTGTGTGCTATGTTACGCTGGAATCTGTATCTACAGATATAAAACTGGATATTAGTGATTGGCAATATGGCAAAGTATAGGACTAGGAGGCAAGAGACCTGGGTTTCTGTGCCAGCTTTGTCATTAACTAGTTGTGTGATCTTGAGTAATTCACTTCCCCATTCTTGTCCTTGGGTTTTTTATTTTTTTCTTCCATAAATGCAACTCATGTTTCACTTTATACCCAACAAATTGGCAAAGATGATAAAAGATGGATTTGGTCAATGTTGGAGGGGTTGTGGGAAGATAGGCATACTTGCCCAATTGATGAAACTGCAGATTGTTCAACCATTTTGGAAAATAATTTGGAATTGCGCTAACAAAATGCCTGAAATATCTATAACCTTTGACACAGCGATCCTATTGCCTGTCATCCACCCCTAAGAAAGGTCCCCTACATGCACCAAAATATTTATAGTAGCACTTTTTGTGGCAGTAAAGAGTGGGAAACAAAATAGGTGCCCATTGTTTGGGGATTGGTGAAAAGAAAATGTGGTATGTGAGTGCAAAGAAATCAGAGAATTCTGGAAATATTTTAATTGATACAAAATCAAGTAAGCAGAATGAGTAAAATAATATATGCAATATCCTCAACAGTGTAAACTGAAAGAACAATTTAAAAACCCCAAAGGCTTCTTAATTATAATGACTGTTACAATGACTTTGAGAAGAGTTGAGAAATGCGCTTCCCTCCTTGTGTTGGAAAGGTGGGGGGCTACGCACATGGATGTTTGTTTCATATGCTGTCACATACAGTTGATGTGTCAGTTGGTTTAACTATTTTTCTCTATCTTTTTAAAATTCGTTGCTACAAGGGAAGGCTTACAAGGTAGGGAAGGAGGAGAGAAGGCAGAAGGAGATAGATTTGGAAATGAAGATCTGGAGATTGGAAAGTAGATTTGGACTTTTTTTGTGAATAAAAATTTGATAAGACAAAACAAAAACAAACAAAATGCATGGTTTGGACTAGATGACCTTTAAAAAAAATTATCAGTATTTTTTGTTTCTACATCACCTCCATTTCCCTTTGCCTCCCAGAGGAGCTGTCCCTTATCACAAAGAATTAAAAAAAAATACCAGTTCAGCAAAAATAACATAACACATCATTCAAGTTGAACATTATATACAGAGTGCTAAATGCATATTTCTCACTCCCATCGCACCCCCAATGAAGAGGAGGAGCTGTATTCTCCTCTCTCCTCTTTGGGGCAGGCTAGACAGATGACTTCCAAGTCCTTTTCTGCTCTGACATTCTATGATGCTGCTACTTCTCCCTGTCACTTAGCTGCTTCTAATTTTATCAGTGATCCCCTGGTTTAAGGATAGAGAGAAGCTTTGAGGCTTTACACACCACTGCTCACACTCAGTACCTAAAAAGTCATAACCAATGATGTTCTTTTTCTTCTGGGTAAAGAATCTTTATGCAATATATACATTGTATGCACACCCCCACCCCACCCTGCATGCCTCTAGAGACTTGCGCGCGCGCACACACACACTCACACACACACACACCCACACCCACTCACACTCATACTCACCATCTCTGCAGCCGTTCCAGGGGGAACACTTATTTTCTCTACTATGTCCTTCCATTGTGAGTGGTGATTGGTAATAGAGACGATGCAATAATAATTTTATTGGATCAATATGTCATTTAGAAAATAAAAGCTCTCCCCTTTATCGGGTGATGACCAGGAGGGGAAATGCCTGGGCTTGGCCAGTAATTTATGTCTGTCAAGTAGGAAGGAGAGTATCTCACCATCTCAATGAGCTTGTGTCTTTGTTTTTTATTAGCTTCCTGATAAGCAGCACCCATAAAAACATCCCTGGGAAGGCCTCTTGGAACAGTAAACAGCTAGCTTCGATAGCTATCAGTTAGCAGTGGAGTCGAGACAGGCCTTTTCTTTGGCCAAGCAGACAAGTTTAATGGGGAAGGTTTTAGGGGTCCGTCATTCCCTTCCCCTGCCTCCCTCAAAACCACCCTAAACATTTGGACCCCCATTTTACAGATAGGGAAAACTGATTACTGAAGAAATAAGTGATTTTAACCAGTCTCTATGGGCAAAAAAGATAAAGTTTTCCTCCAGATTCAAAACACTGGTCCATCTATACCTTCTGTTTTCATTGAGGAATATGCCTACTATCAGTCAAGAAAATGCATGCACAGGCAAACCCAAGGGGAAAAAATTTAGGATGGGCCCAGTAGAAATCAGGCTGACTAGGCAAAAATTTATCCTGAAGACATAATCATAGCACTAACACAGTATTTCTAGCTGCTGACATTCACCGTCATCAGAACCATTTTATTTATGACACAGAATGCAAGTAAGTGTGTTGGAAGAGCTGGAAACATTTTGCAGACTGGAGAAAAAGAAAGTATGCTGATTCAATTGGATTTAACAGACAGTTGCTGATAGATTTCCTTTTCTGAACAGGGTACCTTTCTTCTGAGGCATGCAAAGCATTTTCTCAAGGATCTCCAGTAAAGCAGAGAGTGAGAGAACTATCTTTTATTTTGTAGATGAGGGCACTAAGGGACCGAGGATAAGTGACTTACCCAAGGACATGCAGCTTGAATCCTGAGCTTGTTGCTTATCTTTTGTCAAGTCCAGGAGATCTCCTTGCTGGGGGCGGGGGGTGGGTGGGAAGGGGGAGGAAAGGGAGTGAGTGGTATGCACTATACTAAGTTCTGGGAATCCTATTCCTTAGTCACAAGTACCACACAATTGAATAGGAGGGTGAGACCTGAGCAAGCTAGAACAAGCTTTGAGGGCAGAGACTGAGGAAGACTTATGACAGGAGAGATCAGGGAAGGCTTCATAGAGAAGGCAGCACTTTGAAGGAAGAGAAAGATTTCAACTGGCACGCACGGAAGGGAGGGCACTTCACAAATTGGAGAGGAGTATGACAATACATGGAGCTGGGGAAGTGTAGGATGAGAACAGGGAGCAGAAGGTAGTCCAGTCCATCTGGGGCATAGAGTACATGAACGAAGTCATATGAAATTAGGCTGGAAAAGGTGATGCAAAAGGTATTTTTTCCCCATTGCTGCAAAGACAGGAAGTGAGGCCAATTTCTACACGGAGCAGACCGAAGTATGGCAGACAAGTACTGACCCAGCTCACTCTCTTCATTGTCCCAGGATAATTCACCCTGACCTTCTTTCTGCTTGCCCTGTCCTCGAGATCTGCCTGCTCAACAGAAGCTCAGAGCCAGGGTCAGTGACCAGAAGGATCTTGGAGCCCACGTGGTGACCTTTGGCTTCAGCTCCTCATTGCCCGGACGCCGGCTGTGCTGGCCTGTTTGTCTTAGTTTAAGCCTCCTTCATGCACATTGGGAATAGGAAGGAGAGATTGGTGGAGGAGGAATGAAGTTGAAAAATCAAAGCTTTGGTTAGAGGAGAAAGGATGAAAGGAGAAGACAAGTTGTTGAAGCCTTAGCTCAGCTGAGAGAAAAACCAGACATCTGAATGACAAAACTATGAGGAAGGGGACTCTGTACTAGGGGAATATTATTTCTTTAACGTTTCAAAAAGTGTTTTGAGTGGAGGTCTCAATTCTCTGATCTTGTCTGCTTGACGAGAATCACAGGCTGTAATGGATAGAGACAATGAGAGGTAAGAGTGCTTCCCTTTCAGATTTGGGGTGGCTCATTTGTACCTTGTAAGGGTCGCAGACTTTGAGTATCCCATTTCTACTTTGTGCTAGAGGAGTGAGAGCATCTATTAAGCTTATTATGTGGTAGGCACTGTTTTAAGTGCTGGACATCCAAATACAAGAAAGCACAAAGACCCCTGCCCTCAAGGAACTTATTTTCTAATCAAGGAAAACCACACATGAAGGGAATCTGGAGGATGGAAGAGGAGTGCACAACTAATAGGGAAAACTGTTTCCTGGTAGGGTAAGACCAAAGTTCATCTATCAGAGCTGGGAAGACAGATGACAATTTAAGGTTCATGAAATAGTTTCCTCACAACAGCCCTTTAGGGTAGGAGGTACAATATTGTTTGATCCTCCTTTATAGATGGAGAAACTGAGGTTCATAGGAGTTAAGTGACTTGCTTATATTCCAACATCCTATCAAAGCAGGGACTCAAATTCAGGTCATCTGACTCTTAGTCTGGTCTCAGCTTCCTTATCTGGTGACCAGCTTTAGGGTGACTAGCCTTGTGGCATTTATCTAGTCTTTGGGTGGAAAGCATAGAGATGGAATTGGATTGGAGTTCAGTCCTTAGCCTTTGTGGCTCCAGATCTTGGGTCTTGACTTAGAGGAGCCTCCAGAATAGGATGTGTCTGCTTCTCCTAGCCAAGTGGAAATAGGGAACTTAAGGCAGATTTAAGATACACCTTAAAAAACCCCAAATTTATAAGATGTCACCAATATCTGACACATCCCCAAAATGCAGCTGCAAAGAAGCCCAGGACACTCAAGGATGCTCCAGCTCCTGCTGGGTGGACAAAAGTCCAGTCCCTGACATCCAAGAGCAAGAGCAACAGAACAGCACTGTACTAGGTGCTGGGGAATAGATACAAGACAAAAACCAAACAGTTCCTGCCCTCAAGGAGCTTATATTCTATCTTGAGACAACATGTGCATATATAATTATATGCAGAAAAATACAAGCTTATAAAAATAAAGACAAGGTAATTAAAAGCAAGGTAATTCAGGAAAGGAGGGCACCAGCAGTCAGGAGGATCAAGACAACCTGCTGTTCCTGGGGAGCAACTGACTTCAGTGCTGCCTTTTGATCTCTCTCTACATCCTCTCTTAGAACAGGGAGATGGGCCCACCCACTATAGGCAGCTAGGTGGTGCCATGGATAGAGGGTCAGCCTTGGAGTCAGGAGTACCTGAGTTCAATCTGGCGTCAGACACTTACTAGCTGTGTGACCTTGGACAAGTCACTTAACCCTGTTTGCCTCAGTTTCCTCATCTGTAAAATGAGCTGGAGAAGGAAATGGCAAACCACTCCAGTAGCCTTGCCAAGAAAACCCCAAACGGGGTCATGAAGAGTTGGATTTGACTGAAAGAACAACCATAAAAAGGGCAGACATAGCATAGTGAGAAGGGAGGACTAGATTACTGGGTTCAGAGAGCCATGGCCTGGACTTTCATTTCCAGCTCAGTTACAAGTTTGCTAGGTTATTTGAGGCGCCCTGTTATTCGCTGTTACTTGTTAGTCTGCCGTACAAGGCCCTCCATAATTTGACTCTTACCTCCCCTTTCTATTTTATACTGCTCCTTGTCATTTACTCTAAATTCTAGTCAAACTAAATTGTTCCACATTTTGTCTTTATGCCTTTGCTCATAGTGTTCCCCTGCTGTGCCTGGAATGTCCTTTTCCTTTTCTTCCTTCTGAAATCTTATTCAGTCTTCAAGGCTTAGCTCAGATGCGGCCTTCTCTATAAAGCTTTCCATAATTCCCCCAGCCAGAAGTGATCTTTCTCTCATCTGATCTCATAGACACATGTTTTGTTTATATTACATTTATCTGTATGTAGACTGTCTCCCCTACTGTATTGTAAAGTCCTTGAGGATAAGGGCCATTTTAGATTATCTATGTCTTCTCTGGCACCTAGCATAAAATATTACCACCATAAATGCTTACTAAATAGTTGTTGAATAAGTAAGGGAATGAATGAATTTTTTCCCTCTTGAAGTTAGTGACTCCAGTTGTGAAACAGGGATGTTAACACATCTCATTGCCTCACCTATATGTCCCTACTTCAGAGGTATCAGGCTGCATAGGAACTAATTTTCCTTAAGGTCTTTGGTAAAAAAAAGTATTATTTAAACAATATTTTCCAAAGTACTTCCTCACAAAAATCCTGAGGTAGGTGCTATTTCTGTCCCTATTTTAGACCTGAGGAAACTGAGTCTGAGAGCAGTTAAGGGACTTGCCTGGGTTCAGCAAGCTAAGCAAATGTCTGAGGCTAGATGCCAACTCGTGTCTTCCTGACTCAACGTCCAGCACTCTAACAATAAGACATATATTTGTCCCCATGCCTTGAAAATATTTAGGAAAATAAAAAGGTGGACTTTTAAATTTGAGATTCTCTGAAGCTGGACTAAAGGGTTTTTGAGTATTAGCTGGCTGTGAGATTCTACAGGCCCCCATCTATCCCTGGACTCGTAAGTGAGCAATACCTTGGTACGGGGTTGAGTTACATCCCCAATACGGCTATAACTCAATCTGCATCCTCACCTCGAATCATTGTCCTCTAGCTTGTAAGTGTTTTATAAAACTCCGTGGGGGACCTAGGTGGGCCCGGCACTGGAGGTTGCGCTATACAACCATGCCCTCGTGGCTGGGAAGGGGAATTTGAAGCCTTCAAAGCAGAGTCACTTCTCCGCAATGGCTTTCCTGGGACATATTTCATTCCCCTTTATTACCCAGCTATGAAAATAACAAGGCTTCTCGGGGAAACTTGTATTCTTTCTTTCACCAGGTTGTTTCTTCTTTCTGCAGACTAGGGCAAGAGAATAGCTGGCCCCTCTGTGGTGTGACCACCTTCAGGGAAGAGGCTCTTGTTCATCCTCCAAGTCTGTTTGAACACCAGACTAGGCAACACTTAGGACCTGAGGGCTTGAAAGGCTAGCTCCTTGTTCATTCTCAGAAGGAAGATTTAGGCTTTTATGTTTTCTCTAATTCCTGCTTCTACAGCCTGTGGCTGGGCTGGACTGAGCCTGTCTAGGCCTAATGCAGAGAAAGGCCTCTCCTTTCCTGAGGTCTTGGGGTGGGAAGCAGATACTGGGCAAAACCGCACATTTCAGAGGGCCTCTGAGAGCGTAGCCTGTATGTCAGTATTTAAGTGGCACCATAATCTTCTTGGTATGAACACTCCCTCATGAGGGCAGATCGCAACCCACTTCTGCTGTCTCTTCATGCATGGACTCTTTATTAAAAAATAATGGTTTTGTTCCATTTTAAGTTCCAAACTATCTTCCTCACCACCCCACACCATTTGACAGACACACACACACACACACACACACACACACACACACACACACAAAACCATAGTATGCATACTTCTATTTATCAGTTCTTCCTCTGGAGGTGGATTGCATCTTCATAGATACTTCATAGTTGATTTGAGAGTGTTTACAATACTCAGAATAACTTAGTTGTTCAGTTAGTCTAACAGTATTGCTGTCCTTGCATACAATGTTCTCTTGGTTCTGCTCATTTCACTCTTCGTCATTTCATTCAAACCTTTCCATGTTTTCCTAAGATCGACTTGCTTATCCGTTCCTACAGCACAGTAGTATTCCATCACAACATGCATGGACTCTTCACCGTATCTTCCTGTATACAGGATACCCCAAAAGTCCTAGTGTAGTTCTCAGCTGTTAATTGCTTAAGACTTTTCATTTAACCTTTTAATAGCTCAAAGCGGTGCTAAGAATTTTGGGACACTCTGTATTATTTATAGAGGATCCACGCAATGCACTTCTCTAATTCTTTTCATAGCACAATACTCAAGGAGGCTATTTGTCTTCCCTTGATCTTGCTTTTCACTGGCCTACCTCCTTTTTTGGTCATGTGACACTTTTCACTTGCATATCAACTTCCAAGATATGCTGTAGGCTACTTATGCCCATCATGGGACCCAAGGAACCTCTCTTTCTTGTATCAAAGGTGAGCTGTTGGTTCTTTCTGGGCCATTCATTGTGCCTCTGGATCCTTAGCTTGGATGGGGAAGGGAGTCAAGGCTCTAGGTCAGTTTAATATCTTATAAGTGGATTAGAGGGGCCTCAGCCAAGTGACACAGTGGATAGAGCACTGGCCCTGAAGTCAGGAGGACCTGAGTTCAAATATGACCTCAAGACACTTACCAACTGGGAGACCCTGGACAAGTCACTTAATCCCAATTGCCTCAAAAATGAATTAGAGATGAGTGGTATGTACGCACACATACATATATGTATGTATATATATATATACATATATATATATATGTATATATATATATATATATATAGAGAGAGAGAGAGAGAGAAAGACAGACAGAGAGAGAGAGACAGAGAGAAAGAGAGAGACACACAGAGAGATGGAAAGAAAGACAGAAAGAGATACACACAAAGAGAAGGAAAGAGACACAGAAAGAAATGGAGACAGAGAAAGAGAGATTAGAGACAGAGAGGGTAACAGAAAGACAGAAAGAGGGGGAGGAAGAGAAAGACACACAGACACACAAAGAGAGAGAGAGGGAGGGAGAGAGAGAGAGAGAGAGAGAGAGAAAGAGAGAGAGAGCTTTTTTTAGGACTTGTCCTTCTCCCTCATCCCTTCATCAGGTAAGCAGGAAAACTATCAGAGGTGGCTTGGCCTAGTGGTTAGAGAACTAGCCCCCAAGTTAGGAAAACCAAAGTCTAGTTCTTCCCTCTGGCTCAAGCTGACTGTGGGTCCCTGGGCTTGGTGCCCCAGGCAGCTCTCTAAAGTTCTAAATCAGAGAATGGAATTGTCTCTCTCTGGCTTTCATCAGGTAAGAGCCTACTACCTACAAGAACCCTTTCCTAGTCCTCCTAGTGCCTTTCTTCTGAGATCACCTCCAAGTCAGCTAGCATTTATGAAGTGCTTAACTGTTTGCCAGACATCATGCTAATTGCTGGGATACAAATACAAGCTAAAACAAAGAAGGCTCCCATCCTCTTGCAGCTTACACTCGATTGGAGGAAGATTAAAAATGAACAGGCAGCTGACAAATGTGTGGGGTAAAGAGAGGGCCGTGATGGCAAAGTCCAGACAGCTGCCCCAGGCCCTTCCTCCAGATGGAGGCTCTGGGAGGAATGCATCAACAGGAAAAGGAAACCTTACAGGAGGAGGGAAGTTCCAAGGTGAGAAGGTAGCTGAGGCATGGGGGTAGTGAAGTTTGAAATCCTATAGGGAAGGGGAAAGGAGGGAACCAGTATTTATGAAGTGCCAAGGGCTTTATACATGTCAAACCTTTTTTCCACAAGGATCCTTTGAAGTAGGAAGTATTATTATTATCTCACAAGTATCATTGTCTCACAACTATTATCAGAGGTAGAATTGGAATCCAGGTCACTCCTGACTCCAAATCCTTTTCCACCTCTCTTCCACCTCTCATAAAGCAACTTAGAACTAGGAAAGAAGTAAGGAAAAGAGCTATCCTCTACACTAAATGTGGAGAAACTGGGACACTGGGAACCTCAAGGCTTAGCTCTGCTACTTATTTGTTAAGACACCTTGGATAAATCGCTTAACCTCTTTTGGACCTCAGTTTCCCTATCTGCAAAATGGGGATAACATTTATACTAACCAAAAAGGATATTGGTCTTCAGGAGTTCCAGATTTCTGTTCTGTTCTGTCATCTACTAGTCATGAGAGCCTGGGGAAGTCACTTCATTTATCTGAGTCTTAGTCTCTTTATTCATTAAAATGAGGAGATGGGACAAAATGTTCTCTAAGTTTCTCCCAACCATTTAAAAATAGATCTTCTGGCAGTAATCATAACTCATATTTGTTAATGGTCTCAAGACTTGCACTTTCTTTACAATGAACATGGAGGATAGGTGTATTGGCAACCAAAAATGGGCTCCTTAGCACTTAGTCAACAAGTGCCCTTGACTAGTTTGGCTTTTTCCCCTGAACTGAATGCTGTTTGTATGTTGGACTGGAGTAAGCTTGTCGGCCCCTTCACCTTGCTTCCCTTGCTTAAGCTGATGGAAAGAACCTGTGCTTTCCCGGTCAACCCCTTCACCTTGCTTAAGCAGATTGAAAGAACCTGTGCTTTCCCCGGCGTACCTTACACCCCCGCAGAAGCTGGATGGTTAAAAGCAGCTCCCGTTGGAGCCAGAGGCTGCTACAGTCACAGCCGCAGCCGCAGCCACAGCCACAGCCACAGCCGCAGCCGCAGCCGCAGCCACAGCCACAGCCACAGCCACAGCCACAGCCGCAGCCGCAGCCACAGCCACAGCCACAGCTGAAGCAGGAGCTGCCAGTAGCAGAGCTGACCTACGGGAGGAAGCTGAACAAAGACTTCAGGCCAGTGGGTAATCTTTTAACCATAGAGGGGGAAGCATGATTTTGCTTTACGCAATCATGCTTCTCTGTAGCCTCCTGGTTACTCTTGTAAGGCGTACTTATTGGGCCTGGAAACTTTTCATTAATATGTCAAAATGGGGATGCTGGTTCATGGGTTGGTTACTGTGGAGCCTAAATATATGTTTTGATTCTTCTGCCTTCTACTTTGAGAGTTTCTTATATCCGGCGGTTCCGAACCTTTCAGACATGTTTATGATCCTCTTTGAGATTATAAGCTCTGCCCTCCTAATACAATAGGTAATGTCAATATTATGATATACTTACTGTGGTATGGAGATGACCCTGGGTTCTCAAAGTCTGTGCCAGCAGAACACAGGTTCTTACTGTCCTACAAAGCTGGACAGGCTCATTTGAGTATGGACTGGATGACAAATAGTTGACTATCCGAGGATCCACTCTAGTAAGGCCAGTTGAGGGTGCTTATTACTGGATCGGCTGGAGGGTGATGAATTTTTGGCCACAAGAGCTCTGGAAGACCATCTACTTGTCCATCTACAAGTCACAGTGGATTTTTTAACCGGCTTCTATAATGGGAGTGTCCCACATGAAATCCCATTCTTCCTTTAAGACTCAGATCAATCCTACCTACACAACTGGAGATATAACCCCCACCTTTCCTGCCTTCAAGGAGCTTATATCCCACCCCAAAGCTGTTTGAGCAGCACTGCCTACCAATCAGGCAGTGTGCTGGAGTGGACAGAGTCCTGGATTTGAAATCAGAGAACATGGTTTCATGTCTTGACTTGGCCACTTAATGCCTGTTTGGCCCTCCAATCCCTCATATAAAATGAGCAGGGTAGATGGCCTTTCAGGTCTCTTCCACCTCTCTAAGGTTCTAAAGGAAATTGTGATGTTAATGTCAGGATGTGGACTTACTAAGGCTCCTAGACTTCCTTTCACTGACTCTCAGCTGCCGCAGATCTGAGGTTCTTATAGCTTTGATCCTCACTGGATAGTACAGTATAGCCCTTTGCTTCTGAGTTCAGGATTTAGCAGTAAAGCAGCCTTCCCTCCAATGCTACTGCCCAATGAGGGAGGAGTGTGATTTTCCATCTTAGCTGTTTCGCGTTGGTGCTAGAAATTGTGCCCCGCAGGGAAAGTCTGTGTGGGGCTGCAGGTTCCTGGAGGCAATGCTTTCCCCTCTTCCGGGGACTCCAGGGACTCAAGCAATCTCCCAATACCCACAAAGGGGTTGAACTTCATGGCGCCCACTTCCCCTTAAGTGTGATAGATGGGCTGGCTTTTCCTGGTAGTTCAAATGCTTTGCATTGATTTGTGTATTAGTTTTTATATTGTTTTGAGAGTCCAATTTTAAGCAAAGTTCTGCCCATCGTCCATCAAAGCTCTCTGGTGCTTTATCTTCATTTTGACTTGGCTCCTCATCAGGGTCTCTGGCAGGCTGCTGCCAAAAGAGAATAAGGAATCTCTACCCATCTCCCAGAGAGAAAACTTCACCCCAGGTTGGTTCAGACTTAAGCTGAAAGGCACATCCAGTGGGAAAGAATGCTCAGTGTTCACCAAGTCTCCTCTTTTGAAGGAGCCAGGAGCCATTCACTTTTTGGTTGGTTCATTATCTTAGAAGGTGGGGACATTATAGGAAAGTCATCACTTCCATTTTACAGATGAGTAAAACTGAGGCATAGAGACAGTACCATGGAGTAGAAGCTAATACAAAGTGTCCTCTTTTCTCACAAAGCAAGTAAAATGGAGGCAGCCGATCACTAACAGCTAAATAAAACAGTTACAGTTACATCTCTTTAGAATGTAGTGACATTACTGAGTGGAGCAATGAACTGGAAATGCACAGTTGGGGTGCAGGGTACATTTGGAGTCCCTAGGATTATGTTCCTTTTTCTGTATTCTTTTCCTAGAGTCAAATCTTTTCCTCTCCATCTATCTCCTCTTAAACTCCAAATAGCCACCAATAACCTGCCTTCCTCTTGCCTAGGTGAAATAGAAAGTAATGCCTCCATCGCATTCAGGCTTCAAGGTTACAACAGCAGACCCAATATCATTCCTTGGGTCTTCATATTTTGGGGGTGGGGAATAATAATGCTATTACAACCATGACATTTGAAACTGTTCATTGTACACACTAGCTTGTGGGCTGCTTTCCTCAAGGCTACAAAAGAGTGATGTTCCACTGTATTAATTATCCAGGAAAGGGGTACCATATCTGGGTTGTTCACCAGGTAGCATTCTGCTTGGGCCACCAGCACAGTGGGTTGGTCAGAATTTTTCTGAAGTATAAGCAAGGGCACTTGCTTATAGGTTGAAGTTTCCCTGCTGGCCAGAAGAGGACACTTAGCCTGTAGAGCCCTAGGTTGTTTTCCTTATGGTGAGCCTGAGGCTTCAAATGGCAGCATCACCCAGTTTGGAATTAAACTAAGGGATGAAATGGGGGGCAGCTAGGTGGTGCCATAGTGCACAGAGCACTGGGCCTGGAGTCGGAAGACTCAGCTTCTTGAGTTCAAATCTGGCTTCAGATACTTACTAGCTGCGTGATCTTGGGCAAGTCACTTAACCCTGTTTGCCTCAGTTTTGTTATCTGTAAAATGAGCTGGAGAAGGAAATAGCAAACCACTCCAAAACCCAAATGGGGTCACAAAGCATCAAAGAATGACTGAAAAACAATAATAAAATATATGAACATACATCACTTAATATAGAAAAATATGAAATCCACACACGTCTCTAGATGCCACTACCCCCCGCCCCCCTGCAAAAAAAAAATCCCGCTTCATTTTTGGATCATTTGCCCTTTGGTCACAACCCCACCATGCTCATAGACTCCCAGCTGTGACCACATAGTTTATTGAATAAAATGAACAAAAAAAGGGGAAATGGGTTACACATTTCAAATAGATCCACCCACATGCATTCATCTCATAAACCTCCTCCTGCTTGCCTTCCTAGACTTTTAAGGGTGGTGGAAAGAAGTTCCTGAACCACCTGTACCTTGAGTTCATGGAAAGGAGCAGATCCCATCTTTGGATCATGGACTATTATAAGGGAAAGCAGCAGGGAGTGTGTGTATGTGTATGGGGGAGGGTAGTATTGGGAATTAGCTTTTCCACACCTGAATATCCCAACTGGATACTCACAATCCTCCTGCTCTGGGCTCAGAATCCCCTCCTTGAAGCATTAGTTTCCAGCAGCCTCAGTACTGTTTGATAAATTATCAGGCTTTAGCAGCGAAAGCAGTAGAGACCTCTGAAGCTACAGTCCCAGAAACTTTGTTCTACTTCCTGGAAGTTTAACATTAGCCTTACCTCTTCCTAATATCAAAGTTATAGATGATTCCCATCGTATTATTTCTTTCTGTTTTTCATTAGTGATTTTTATTCCCTTGGAGTCTTTTCAAATTCTGATTTCTTCTCTTCAGCTTTATCCGACAAAAGGAATTAGATGTCTTCATTTAAAAAAAAAAACCAACATACCCTTTCTTATATTGGAGGATGTAGTGGAAAGCATACTGAGTTTGAAGTTAGATGAGCTAGGATCAAATCTCTGCTCCAATAATTACTACTCAGGACAATTCACTGATCCTCAGTTTCCTTATCTGTAAAATGGGGATAAAAAGTACTTATGCTCCCTATCTCACAGGACTGCTGTGATGAAATCATTTTGTAAACATTAAAGTGCTATATACATATTGGCTACAATTCTTCCATAATAGATAGCTGAGATTCATCCTCAGATTGGCCAACTGCATTCTTGCTATTGCATGATATTAGTATTTTCTAGACATGTAAATGTAGCTCAAGAGATGAATGTATGTATATTGAATGTATATTAACTTGATTTAGAGAGATACTTTGTTAAAAATATCCATTTTGTCTCTCATATTTATTGACCATTTCAAATAGGCTTCTAGGTCAGTATTTCAGATAAGCAAAACACCTCACTTCTCTGCCTAGTACTGATCCACTCCCATCAGTCTGGTGCAACAACTCTCTGGGGGCTCAGGGAACAGGGGAGGGAGGTCAGCAGGAGCAGAAAGAAAGAAAAAAAAGAGGCATAAGGTTTTTTTTTTTAAGTGTATGGGTCTTAAGAAGTAAGCATCTTTGGCAGCAAAAGTTTTGAAGACCTATAAAAATTTGTCACAGATCAATGTGTTTCCAGTGGACAACTGGGAAACCCTGCCCTGGATGTGTTCTTTTTCTACTCCAGGGCTGACTTCTAGGGATGTCTAACTTGATAGGTTAGCCATGTTACATCAACTTTTACTGTCCCAAATTACTCTATTTCCTAGAAATTTCATAGACTGAAAGATCTGGAAGTGATCTTAAAGATTATTATTGTAAAGGACAGCCAGGTGGTGCAGTGCATAGAGCACTGGCCCTGGAGTCAGTATGATCTGAGTTCAAATCTAGCTTCAGACACTTGACACTTAATAGCTGTGTGACCCTGGGCAAGTCACTTAACCCCAATTGCCTCACCAAAAAAATAAAAAGAAAAAAGATTATTATTTTAACTCTGGTTGTTGACACAATAGACGGGTTCAATTTCAAGGACATATATATAATAATTCTCTTGGTGGTCCTAGCATATTTCTTGGGAACAACAAAGGCTGGTTTAGTTTCTCACAGAACCCTCAGCCACCCTACAAGCCCTGATGTCAACAAAGGGATTAAATGTGGAATAGAGTTATTTAAGACATTATGGGATTCAGAAAAGACTTGTGTTTCCACTCTTACCAGAAAAGGTGGGAAAGAACCTCTCGAGCATCACTTCCCTAGTCCGCTGTCTCGTGATGGAACCATAGAATGAAGTCCCTGCATCTTGAGAGGGATTGGCAAGTCTTGAGACCATCGCAGCCTTCATTCTGGCACTTCCCCTTAGTTTCCGGTAGGTCGTTGTAGCTGGTGGTCAGCAGCTTCTTGACCAGGAGTCAGGCTCAACCAGCTCTCTTGCCTTAATTCCATAGCCTCTTGGTACCTTGATAGAAGTCTGCACTGGGCACCTTTCTCTCTCTCATATGGTGTCTCCAGTTGCTTGTTTCCCTTATGTTCACATAACCAGGATTTCTTGCTGGGTCCTTCTTTACGTACTCTTGAGCTTCTTGTCTGGTTTATGTATAGGTTGGCAAAACTCCAATTAGTGGATTCCCACTACATAATATTAATTTAACCCCCTTATTTAATAGATGGGGACACTTAGGTTCAGAGTGGTTGAGTGTCTTGCCCACGATTATACAGCTCCCAAGTGGTAGAGCCAGCACTTGAACCTAGGTCTTTTGATTCCAAACTCAATGCTCTTTTGATTCTAGCACATTGTGAGAGAACATGACTTGATTCCAGAGATATTAGAATCCACCTAATGGACTGCATTATAAGAGGGTCCTTAAAAAGCTGCTTACCCAGACTGCCCAGAGTATGGGCACAACTGCCCAGAGTAGGTGTATGTGTACTGTGTATCAGAAAGACTATAAAACTAGATGTTAGAAGACCCAGTTCTTTTCCTAGTTGTATCACTGATTTACTGTGTACAAATTCCTTCCCTCTTTGAGCCTTGGTTTCTTCATCTATGAAACAGAGGTTGGATTGGATTATCTTGTAAATTCCTTCCAGTTTCACAAAAGTTCTGTCCATGATCCTCCGTAGGCACAGCATCATTTAATATTCCATCATCATGTCTTCAAGGACAGAGACTCTGTCAAGAGTTTCTTTCACATCTTCCAGCCACAATTGGGGCTAAATTCTGCACATGATGGGAGTTCAATTAATGCCAGTGACTGAGCGCCTAGATGCCTCCTCCTGATTTATTAATGGCAACAATGATGACTAGATTTAAAAAAATCTAGTCGCTCTGCCACCATTTTGCTCTCCCAAGGGGACAGGCTCTGGCCCCTCATTTGGTGGCCTGTCAAAGACTCCTCACCTGCTGGGAGTAGGCATGTGACAATTCAACAGGAGCGATGGGGAATCCCCTCCTGGGGACAGCTTGCCTGTAGAGCCCTGGCTGTCAGGCCTGTCACCTACACGCCACAAGGACAAGACAAAGGCGCAAGGCCATCAACTGCCTCTCCTCTCCTGATAACTGTCAGCAGCACATTCTGGTCTGAGGGGCTCCTGAACATAAATCAATCTGTAGCCGCACTGACTGACAGAGCACAGTACAGTCAGGAATGGATTATCTTCCTTCCTTTTTTCCCTCTTTTTCCCCCCTTCCCCTTTTCACTGTTACAAGGAGAAGTGAGCCACATTGATTATTCTCCTCCTACACTGAGCCATGTGCCAGACCAGCCAGAAACTGCTCAAAGCCACAAACAGCATTACTTTCCCTGCTGGATCAATGTCTCTTCTGGCATAGTTTCACCCTCCTCCTCCATCCCTCCCGCTCTCCCCCCTTCACATACCCTGAAGAGCCAATCAGATCGAAAGTGCTCTATTACAGAAAGAGCTCTATTCCACAAGATTTGGATTTTAATCCTGATTCTAACACTTACTTTCTCTGTGTTCTTGGGTCAGTCAATCAGTCAGCAAAAATTTATTAAGCATTTGCCATGTGCCAGACACTGTGTTAAGCGCTGGAGATTCAAAGAAAGGCAAAAACACTGTTCCTGCTCTCAAAGAGCTGCCACTCCTCTCTGGGCTTCCATTTCCTCATCTGTAAAACAAGAGGATTGGACTAAATGATTTTTAGGGTCTCTTCCAATTTTAACATTCTTAAGTTGTGGATAATTTGGATTTGGAATTCAGCTCTTAAATTCTGCATAATTTCAAGTTGCCATCCATGCACACATTCCCTATTCTCCCACCTTGTGCCTTTGCTTATACTGTTCATAGGATCATGGATTTTGAGTGGGAATGATAATAATGATTGCTAGCAGTTACAGCATTTTAAGGTTTGCAAAGTGATTTATAAGCATCTCATTTAATCCTCACAACAGCCCTGGAAGGGAGGTGCTATTATCACCTCCATTTTATAGATGAGGAAACTGAGATCCAAAGAGGTTAGGGACTTGCCCAGGGGCCCACTGCTAGTAGATGCCTAAAGAAGATTTGAACTCAGTTCTACCTCACTTTTACCTCTCTATATTCCACTGGTATTTCCTCATCCTATTCCCTGCTTCCTCTCTCCTTATTGCCGTCCCTCTAGGTCCCATTCAAAAACCACCTCCTAATATCCTTCGCTGTCACCCTGCCTCCCAAGGTGAAAGGGATTTCTCTCTTATCTGGTCTCATAGCACTTGGTCCTCATCTCATACTTTATCATACTCCAACTTCTATTACATTTTCCTATGCATGTGTTATTTACTCCTTTTGGTCTTAATCTCTTTGAGAACAGAGACCTTATCTTATTGTTCTCTGTGTCCCTGGAGCCTAGAGCCATTCTTTGCACATGCTCATTTTTTTTTCTTTGAAAAATCTGTAATTTCATCAATGTAGGTACAACCACCACTGACACAAATTACAACATTATAAGAGCTGCCATGGTAGAAAAATTTATCACCTGATGGCCAGCCTTCCAGCGATGAGCTTCTGTGAATTTAGCTGATGAAAGACTCTGCCACTGGGTTCTTATCAAACCCTTTCCACCTTGGAAGGACCCACCACAGTTTGTGTTTGATGGCTACTTTTCAATATCCCACACCAAACAGTAGGTGTTTAATGTTTGCTGAATGAAAGGATGAAAGAACAAAGAACGAAGAAAGGCAAAGAGAGAAAGAAGGAGAGAGGGAAAGGAAGACAAAGGAAGAAGTGATAAAAGGAGAGTAAGAAAAGAATAGGGAGAAAATAAGGAAGAGAGAAAAGGAAGGGAGAAAGAAAGAGCGAAGGAGAAAGAAAAAAGGGAAGAGAAGGATATAGAACAAGCAAGAGATTAAGAAGGGGGCAGAGAGAGAGAAAGAAGTAGAGGAAGGCAGGGAGAGGGAAAAAGAAAAAAGTAGATGGAAAGGAGAGAAAGAAAGGAAGGAAGAAAGGAAGGAAGCAAGAAAGGGAGAGGGAGGAGGGCAGAGCAAAGACGGCAGCTGGAAAGCAGGGACATGCATGAGCTCCCCACCAGGTCCCTCCAAAAACCTATAAAATGACTCTGAACAAATTATAGAACTGCAGAACCCATGAAATAGCAGAGGGAAGCAGGGCTCTAGCCCAGGACAGCCTAGCTGGTCGCTGGGTAAGGACTATCGCGCACGGAGCTGGGAGCGGAGCAGAGCAGAGCCCAGCATGTGTTGTGTCCGGACCAACCAGACCGGGAGCCAGGTGGAACAGCCCCTAGGGCCCTGTATCAGGGAGCTGTGGCAGTTACCAGACTTCTCAATCCACAAACACCAAAGACAACAGAGAAGGTTAGTGGGAAAAACTGTGGGGGACAGAGTGAAAGGAGTTTGCCATTCGGCCACTGCCCTGGAGGCAGCGGAGGTGGTGAATCTCTGAGGACAGAACTACAGCTGCAGTTGCTTCTGACCCCAGGCCCACCTGGTGGAGGAATTAAGTGGAGGATCAGAGCTGGAGTGCAGAGCCTGCTTAAGATCTGATTCGCAGTCCAGGCTGCCAGTTCTTGGGGGAGGAGAAGCACTGGTGTGGCAGAGCTTGCTGTGTAGAAATAGCTCTGAAAACGACAGCACAACCCCTCAAGTTTGGGACAAAGTACTCTCTACTCTACAAGCAGTCATACCCTGACAAAAAAACTCAAGGGTCAAGTAGTTGGCTGGAAACATGAATAGGCAGTGAAAACGGACTCAGATTCAGACTCAGAATTTAGAATCTTTCTTTGGTGACAAAGAAGATCAAAACATACAGCCAGAAGAAGTCAACAAAGTCTACATCAAAAGCCTCCAAGAAAAACACGAACTGGTCTCAGGCTATGGAAGAGCTCAAAAAAGATTTGGAAAAGAAAGTAAGAGAAGTAGAGGAAAAATTGGGAAGAGAAATGAGAGTGATGTGAGAAAATCATGACAAACAAGTCAATGACTTGCTAAAGGAGACCCCCCCCCAAAATACTGAAGAAAATAACACCTTAAAAAATAGACTAACTCAAATGGCAAAAGAGGTCCAAAAAGCCAATGAGGAGAAGAATGCCTTGAAAGGCAGAATTAGCCAAATGGAAAAGGAGGTCCAAAAGACCACTGAGGAAAATACTACCTTAAAAATTAGACTGGAGCAAGTGGAAGCTAGTGACTTTATGAGAAATCAAGATATTATAAAACAGAACCAAAGGAATGAAAAAAATGGAAGACAATGTGAACTATCTCATTGGAAAAACCACTGACCTGGAGAATAGGTCCAGGAGAGATAATTTAAAAATTATTGGACTACCTGAAAGCCATGATAAAAAAAAGAGCCTAGATATCATCTTTCAAGAAATTATCAAGGAGAACTATCCTGATATACTCGAACCAGAGGGTAAAATAGAAATTGAAAGAATCCACCGATCACCTCCTGACAAAGATCCCAAAAAGAAAACTCCTAGGAATATTGTTGCCAAATTCCAGAGCTCCCAGTTCAAGGAGAAAATACTGTAAGCAGCCAGAAAGAAGCAATTTAAGTATTGGGGAAACACAATCAGAATAATACAAGATCTAGCAGCTTCTATATTAAGGGACAGAAGGGCTTGGAATATGATATTCTGGAGGTCAATGGAACTAGGATTAAAACCAAGAATCACCTACCCAGAAAAACTGATGCTCCAAGGCAAAATAAGAATTTTCAATAAAATAGAGGACTTTCAAGTTTTCTCAGTGAAAAGACCAGAGCTGAACAGAAAATGTGACTTTCAAATACAAGAATCAAGAGAAGCATGAAAAGGTAAACAAGAAAGAGAAATCGTAAGGGACTTACTAAAGTTGAACTGTTTTATTGGCATTCCTACATGGAAAGATAATATATATAATTCATGAGACTTCAGTATTAGGGTAGCTGAAAGGAATATACACACACACACATATAGACAGAGGGCACAGGGTGAGTTGAATATGAAGGGATGATATGTAAATATCTTTTTAAAAAAATTTTTTTTTTTGCTTTGGGAGGGGGGAAGGCAAGGCAATTGGGGTTAAGTGACTTGCCCAATATCACACAGCTACTAAGTGTCAAGTGTCTGAGGTTGGATTTGAACTCAGGTCCTCCTGACTCCAGGGGGGGTGCTCTACTCCCTGTGCCACCTAGCTGCCCTGATGATATCTAAAAAAATAAAATCAAATTAGGGGATGAAAGAGGCATATATTGAGAGAGCGAGAAAGGGAGAGATAGAATGGGGTAAATTATCTTGCATAAAAGTGGCAAGAAAATGCAGTTCTGTAGGAAGGGAAGAGAAGGCAGGTGAGGGGGAATGAGTGAATCTTGCTTTCATCGAATTTGACCTGAGGAGGGAATAACATACACACTCAATTGCATATCTTACCCCACCGGAAAGAAGGAGGAAGGAGATAAAAAGGGAGGATGTTAGAAGAGAGGACAGATAGGGGGAGGAGGTAATCAAAAGCAAATAGTTTTGAAAAGGGACAGGGTCAAGGGAAGAAACTGGATAAAGGGGGATAGGGTAGGAAGAAACAAAATATAGTTAGTCTTTCACAACATGAGTTTTGTGGAAGGGCTTTGCATAATGATACACATGTGGCCTATGTTGCTTGCCTTCTTAGGGAGGGTGGGTGGGGAGGGAAGAGGGGAGAGAATTTGGAATTCAAAGTTTTAAAAGCAGATATTCAAAAAAAAAGGTTTTGTATGCAACTAGGAAGTACGAAATACAGGCAATGGGGCATAAAAATCTATCTTGCCCTTCAAGAAAGTAAGAGAAAGGGGGAAGGGGGGAGTGGGATGACAGAAGGGAGGGTTGACTGGGGAATGGGGCAATCATAATATATGCCATCTTGGAGTAGGGGGGAGGGTAGAAATGGGGAGAAAATTTGTAATTCAAACTCTTGTAAAAATTAATGCTGAAAACTAAAAATATTAAATAAATAAATAATGATCGAAAAAAAAAAAGAAAGGGAGAGTGTGAAAAAGTAAAAATGAAGACTGAAACTAGACTAGGTCTAGAGCTCTAATGGCACCAATCCTTGAGATAAACTGGCAGAATCATAATTGGTACTGGCTTTTTGTCTCAAGTCATTGAATTTAGAAAGTACTGAATGCGTTTGTAGTCCTTTGCTTTCAGCAGAAGAAAATGTTGGACTGGGTACTTTGTTAGCAAAAGGAATTATTTAAAATGGGAAATTACTAGATGGTCCACTTCTTTACCCTTATAGCCATAGTCTATGCAGGCTCCTGCTTGGCCCAAGTCCACTCTGCTACCCTACCCCAGAACCTGGCAGCCTTCCTGGCAGTGGTGTAGTGGTGTCCTGACATCCCCACCCGTGGGGGTCAGCATCACAGTTTGAGGGCTTGCCACTTGCTCTGGCCACTTAATCTTGCTCCAGGGACAAAAGCGGCTAGTTACAGTTCTGCTCCTTAGAGTGTCTGAGGACCAAGCAATACTCAATCAAGTCTAGAAGAATAAGGTTTCAATGCATAGGGAACATTGGGACCTGTTTGCTGTCAAGACTGTCTCTGTTGGTGCCACTATTAATAAGACAACATCTCCCAGAGGGGATATCTCTATTGAGACCATGGTAGGTTTCTCTACATAATAACAACCTCCCATTTATATAACAATTTTAAGTTAGAGGGCTCTCCTGATAAAAATCCCATGTGGTATAAACATCCTCTCTGTGATAGGACCAATATCCTTAAGGATCTCTACCCCTTACCCCCTATCACCCAAAGCAGGAATTAGTTTTTCATAAAAGTCAAAGAAAGTTATCCTTGGCATCCAATTGACCCCTGCCTGCTTGATGCAGCTTCCTGGTCACCCAAGGGCATGAGTCCCATCCATGTCAGGGTCTTTCAGAACCCATATCTTTCTGAAGGCCATACCCTTCCCTGCTGAACAGATGTCTTTACATATAGAGATGAGGGAACTGTTTACACAGGGTACCCAGAAAGTTTTAGTACAATCATCTATTAGACCTATTGTTATTATTATTGCTAGTCTTAGTGAAGTTTTAAGCTATAAAAATGATTATCTTTATTAAGCTATCAAAACTTAAAAGTCCAGTAAGACTTTTGGGAGACCTTGTAGCTAAGGTCTGCCATATCATTGTTGCACATTTTTGCTATGTTAGGACTAAATAAATCTTTTGTCAACTCTTCAATGACTTAGAAGAGTCGTATTTTGTGTCTAAATTGAACCTGAACTAATAGGGTGCTAGCATCAAGTTCATCCCTAACTCTTCCCCATTTGATATATGTAGGATTTGAGGCAACAAGAGATTAAATGACACCCAAAATCCATAGCTTGGTGGCAGTGTTAGGATTTGAATTCAGTTCTTTTGGATCAATCTATTATACTATAGTTGCTTTACTTTAGTTTTTCTGCAAATAATATTTTATTTTTCTCCCCAAGTTGCATGTAAAAACCCAATTTTAACATTTTAAAAAAGTTTTGAGTTCCAAATTCTACCCCTTCCCTCCCTTCTCCCTGAGATCGTATGCAATTTGATATAGGTTATACATGACTGCTTTACTTTTGATGGACAGAATGATGAATACCAGCAGTTTGGGGCTGATACCAAACTGAATGAGGCAACATTAGGGTCCATTGTCATCTATCTTTCTCTTGGGGCCTTCCTTCTAATTTTTGGTGACTCTTCTTACCTTCAGTGTCCCCATTCAGAGCCTGCTTTTTTCCCCCTACCTCTTAACGCTCAATCTTACCGACTGATCCCTCTTATCCTATTCCTTCCTTAATCTCTCCACCCTTCAAAAAAACACTTACCCAACAATTGAATATTAGAGCAGAAAGGGATGAGAAATTATCCAATCTCAGAGTTGTCACCTGAAGAGACTTTAGACATTACCAACTTCTGCCCTCTCATCTTACAGATGAGGAAACTGAGGCCTAGCGATACCAGATGACTTTCTCAGCATCACATCACCATACATGCACGCCATTTTGAAGTTGGGGAAACTAAGCCATGAGTGATTTGTCCAAGGTCAGGCAAACTAGTAGTGGCAGATAGAGGATATAGGCTATAAGCATCACCTACTTGGGGATGTTAATACTCCAGCGAGAAGTCATCTCCATCTGCCCTCTTCCCCAGTTAACTTTTATTTTTATGGGTCCCCCAAAATATAGAAAATTCCCCCAATATGTCAATGACTGGGGCAAGAACCCAGGTCTCTGTACTTCCATTCCACCATTCCTTCCATTATGCCTGGGGAGGGGGAAGCTCTGTATAGTCTACTCCCTTAGGGCTCAATACTTTGCCAGGGTTGATCTGATCAACTAATTCATGGTAATCGAATAATGACTTAATGTTTTATCCCTCTCAGATAATTTACTTACGTTTTAATAAGGGCCTGTCAATGTCCCTCTAGGGGCAGTAATTTCAGACCTTTTATTAGGGCCTCCCAGGTGAGAGCAGTAGCTCACCTTTATATAATTCTTTTCAGTTTACAAAGCACTTTCTCCCAACACTGTGTGAGGTAGGATAACACGAGTATGATTCCCACCTTTTTTCCTGCTCGCCGTGATGTCCTGCAAAGAATATTTGATGTAGGGTCAGAAGATCTGGCTTCACAGCATGGCCTTGTGACTTAGTGCCTGTGTGACCCTGGCCAAAACACTTTACCTCCCTGGAGCCTCAGTTTCCCGATCCTCACAATGAGTGGGATGGGCTTGACAACCCTCTAGGGTTCCTTCTAGCTCTAGATTCTAAGACTGATTTCCATAAGATAAGTGAATAATACTGTGGACATAGCAGGCGGGGTGATTAGGAGCAAAATATTCTGTTTCTCCTTTGTTCTTTGTTTGAGAAGATGATGTTAGAAATAGAAAGCTGAAAGGGTTCTGTCTTTTGAGCTGTTTTTCCAGCTGTGATTCTCCATACTAGGTTAGCCACATTCTCTTCCAAGGCCCCCTTGCTAAAAAAAAGGCATACATTTGCAAGATGGCTAATAGACATTCCTATGTTCAGAGTCAGCTAGCCCACACAGGGATCAGTCCCACTAAGGGAGAACCTCATTAGCATTGGACTCTAAGCAGCTGAGCCGACCAGCCATGGGCAGATATAGCGCTTATATCAGGCAGATGGGAAAACAAAGAACACTCCAAGAATATCATCATTTATCATGTGAAATGTGTGATAAATGAGTGACGTGCCTGAACAATCTGGAGCAGTTCAGAACGAGAGATAAGCTAAGTAAGAACATAAACACCTTGGGAAGGCAGCTTTAGAAAGGTCATTAATGATGGATGAATGTTGATAAATTGAAGAGATCTCCAGGCTGAGGGGAGGTCCACCCTGGATCCCTCTTTGACACACGCCAGGGATGTGTGCCCTGGTATGCACGTTGGAATCCCCAGCTCTGCTACTCACTACTCATGTGACCTTGGCCAAATCCCCACCCTTTTCTGGTCCTCAGTCTCCTCATTTGTAAGATGAGGCAGTTGTATTACATGGTTTCTGATCTCCCTTCTCTAAATCCTATAAACTTATGAGACTGGGCACAGACCAATCAGAAACCCTTAGTGTTGCCATGTGGCAAGACAGGTAAAGTAATGGAAGGGAGAGACATTTACAAATCAAAGGTTATCATATCTAATTCAATCGTACCCCAAATCTCATCAGAACAAAAATATGGCTCACAGTAATCACATTTTGTATAGCTTGCTACAGTGACAAGTGTTGCTACATATAAATCAGTACAAAATCATGTTTTCCTTCCTGGTTTTTGCAATCATAATAGTCACCCTCCCTAAATACCTGATATTTGATTATTTGCAGAGTCAATCCATCATCTGTGCTCTATAGATGGCAGCCCCTGCCTTTTATACTGGCCTTAGGTGAAATGACTTATTGAAAAATTTTAATAATTCCTAAGGAACTGTATGGGGGTGACCATAATCTCCGGGCAAATATATAATGGTTTTCTGTGAGTGAGCCCTGACTATGGATACTCAATCAATCAGTAAACATTTTTTTCTTTTTTTTCTCTTTTATTCTTTAAATTTTATTTATTTATTTTTAACATTTCTTTTAAAAAAATTTGAGTTCCAAATTCTCTTCCTCCCTCCTTCCCCTTCCCCACCCATTGAGAAGGCAAGCAATGTGATACCTGTTATACATATGAAATCATGCAAAACATGTTTCTACATTAGCCATGTTACAAAAAAGTAGGAAAAATAAAGAAAGTGAAAAAGTGTTTCAATATGCACTCAGAGTTCATCAGTTCTCTTTCTGGAGGTGGATAACATTTTTTCATCATGAGTCCTTTGGAATTGTCTTAGATCATTGTATTTATCAGAATAGCCAAGTCTTTCACAGTTGATCATTGTTACAATATTACTGTTATAATCAGTAAACATTTATTAAATATCTGTTACATGTTGGGCACTGTGCTAAGCACTGGGGATAAAAAAGAGGCAAAACATAGTCCCTGGCCTCAACGAGCTCACAATCTAACAGGGAGAAACAACGTGCAAACCAATATATACAAAATAAGTTATATGCAGGCTAGATAGGACATAATTAACAGGGAAGGCACTAGAATTAAAAGGGTCAGGGGAACCTTCCTTATCAGCTGGAGGGAGATGCAGATGGAGCACTTGGAGTAACTGATGGTATTGTCACATCATGGGCTCCAATTGGAATGACCGATGTGCAGAGCAGCCATGATAGGGGATATAGCATTAGCATATTGGAGCTGAAGATGCTGGAGGAGAAAGAAATGACACCCAGAACTAAACAAACATACCTGTCATTTGTCCTTTGTTGGTGTTAGATTTGAAGCACTGGCCTTTGAGGCATTTTGAGTAGCACCTCTTTTTAGGCACAGACACATTAGATAGACTAGGTGGTGCAGTGGATAGAGCTCTTGGCCTGGAGTCAGGAAGACCTGAGTTCAAATTTGTCCTGTCTTCTGACATTTACTAGCTCTGTGATCCTGGGCAAGTCACTTAACCTTTGTCTGCCTCAGGCAGATAATAATGGTACCTACCTTCCAGGGTTCTGTGAGGATCAAATGAGATAATGTTTGTAAAGAGATTTGCAAACCCTCAAGTGCTATATAAATGCTATTATTATTAATATTAATTATTATTATTAGACTCTAGAGCTAGTTACCTTGTTGTCCTATTCATACATGCATTTATAACCAAGAAAATCCCTGTGTGGCAATCTGTTCTGAGATAAATTGCCTGTATCCCATCCCAACTCAGTTGGGACACAGGAGGCTTATGGTAAAATAATAAACTTCCAGGTTGGTTCTCATGAGCTTTGGGGACCTGAAGCTGAGATAAATAGACTTCAACCTCAAAGCAGGGGAGGCTTGCCTTGGTGGTTGGAGTTGTAGGGTGGTTGGAATGTTGTATTTTAAAATACATAGGTCTGATGTTTATTTTAGTGTGATTTTAATTAATTTAATTTAATTTAATTAAACTGTTTAATTATAAATTGGATATCTGAATGAATGTTAACTCCTCGGTTCTATGAGAGGAAGTGGATGGTGGGATTGGGGTTTTATATACCAGTGAATAGGTGATTAACCCTGGGTACAGAGCCTGCGATGTAACAGTCTGCCCCACAAAGCATGGTTCTACATCAAAGGGATATTGGCCTGTTATTTCTGTGGAGGGGCCTATTATAAGTGAGATATGGTAGGATGAATGTTAGTTACGTAAAGAAAGGAAACAGAGAAAAAAAGATAGGAAGGAAAGAAGGAAGCAAGAAAGTGAGGAAGAGTGGGAGGGAGAAAGAAAAGGAAAAGAGAATTGTGTTTATTGCAACAAACAATTTTGAAGATTTTGCACATTTTCTGGTTCTCCATGACATCATAAGGGTTTTTCTTCTCTCCCTCCTTCTCTGGAAGAGAAAAGAGTGGAAGAAAGAAGAAAAAGATTAGGTTTTTGAACAAACAAAAGAATTGTGAATGAGGTAGCATAGCCTACCAAGGGAAAAATTACTTTTTTGGGCTGCAGCTGTAGAGACTAGAGCAATAAAATATTATTTCAAAGGGTCGGAATCAGTCCTATTCCCAGCCCCCACTTTCCATCCCTGTTGAATTCTTACCCATCTTTCAAAGCCCATCTTAATCTCCTCCCTTATGCCCTTCCTGATCCTCTCCCCATTCCCACCTCCCTCAGTCAGAATGGTGATTCTTTGGACCTTTTATCACATGTTGACTGTACCTTTTCAATAGACCTATCTTGTTCTATTTAGTATTATATAATAGGTATTTGTGTATATGTCTATTCTCTCTTCTAGATGGTGAGCTCCATGAGGGCAGAGATTATGTCTTATTAATCTTTGCATCATCTCCAGTGCCTTATAACATAGCAGACACAATAAATACTGAATTGGCTAAAATTTTCTTTAGAGAAAAATGAATGCCTTTCATTGCTTGTCCCTTTTCTCCCCGCCTCATCAAAGAATGCTTCTTTCTAAAAAGAAAGGCAACATTTCTTCCTAAAGAAAAAGATATTTTCTTAATAGAAACCCATATATTTTCTCTTCTTAAGTAGACACTAGTCTGAATGTTGGAAGGCATAACTAATTTGAATAAAGAATGTTTCTTTTGGATTTATCTCTAGCAATATTCAATACCATGAAATTTTAGTACACAGAATATCCTGAAATATCCAAATGCCACTGTGAAGTAACTAGATGCCCCTATGAATTCATTCCAACAAGCAATGTTGACCTTATACGTAGGCAGAATAGACGACCACCTACATGATATGGTTTAAGAAGTGATGTAAATTATCTCTGCCAAATAGCCCCCCTCCTGAAGTTCTGGTTATCACATCTGCTTTACATAGATAATGTCTTGAGACAAACCTCATGGGAAATTTTGCCACAATGACTTGGGCAAAAAGGGGAAATCTATGTATTTTTCAGTATTAGTCCACATGATCAGAAATGCCTATATGTACAACCATATGCATCTATTCTGATAATACTGATAAATTAGCTATTTAAAAATATAGGTCATAATTTAGAGCTGGAGGGGATATTAGAGGTCTCCTAGTCCAACTTCCTTATTTTACAGAAAAGGAAACTGAGTTCCTAAGGAATTATGTGACTTGTCAAAAGATATACAGGTACTAAGTATATAGTGTATTGTCAAAAGATACACAGGTACTAGCAAAACTGGGCTATGAACCCAGATCCTCTGTCTCCAAATTGAGGGATTATTATACTATCCCATGCTGTTTTCTCAAGGATTTTTAGCGATAATACAAAAGCAGTAAAAAAAGAGTCGTTATTCATATAAAAGTCTGCAGTTCTATATATAATGTTAATCAGTAGTTTGGGGGCAGTTAGGTGGCATAATGGATAGAGTGCCAGGTTTGGAGTCAGGAGTTAAAATCTGGTCTCAGATTACTAGCTGTGTGACCCTGGGTGAGTAACTTAATCTTGTTTCTCTCAGTTTCCTTGCCTGTAAAATGAGGTAGAGAAGGAAATGGCAAACCACTCTAGTATCTTTTACCAAGGAAACCCCAAATTGGGTCATGAAGAGTCAGATGTGACTGCATCACAGAAAGAATCAGTGATTACTTTTCGTCATCAGTAATAACAATGGTATTTAGTAGACAAATATTTTTGAGAGCTGTGTATCATCCATTCAGGGCACAAATTTCTAACTTCAAATTTATACTATTAAGGGTGGTTTTCAGCTTTAATTTCAATAGTTTGATGAAAGAGAATATGCTTCCATGTAGCCAAGTGTATGCAAGCCTTGCCCAGAGTTTGGTCACATGGCCCAGAATTTTTCTTGGTTAGGATTGGTCTGCAAGTCTATGTGTGCTGGCTAAATACTTCAGCATGCCAATGTATCTGTGATCTCATAGATGTAGGTTCTCCATGAATGTAGAGCCCAACTCATTCATTCACCAAACCATAGAATTTCAGAGTTAGAAGCGATCTGAGTAGGCACCTAGTCCAACTCATATCCTAAAAAAGAATCCTCCCATACAACCTAATCAATACACTGTCATTCTGCAGAAGCCACTACCTCCTGAGGTAAGCAATTCTACTTTGGATACCTCTAATTATTAGGAAGTTCTTCTTTACACTAAGCATGAATTTACTTCTTTGCAACTTTTGTCCATCAGGGTTACATGATATCTGAATATACCATTATATCCTCTCAGTCAGCTTGTCTCCAGACTAAACACCTCCATTTCCTTGAATCAATTCCCATATAGTATGGACTCAGGAAACTGAGGCCCTGAAAGGTTGTGATTTGCCCAAAAGTCCCACAGGTACCTAAGAACAGAACCTGGCTTTAGACTCAAGTCCTTTGACTCTAAAGTCATTTTTTTCCCTTTTGAACCAAGCAGAGTAGACTTTCAAGATGATAGTACTTTATACTGTTAAAATTATCTTAGAAACCACTGAAACTTATAACTCTTTGAACTAAAAAGTGATAAAAGCAAACAGGAATTTAAAATAGATAAATTAAAAAAAATTACATCATACTGTTGTACCATCTGGCATAAAGCATAAGAAGCATAATATATTAAGCAACTATCAACTTTTAATAATTTTATTACCCCTTTGATTCCAGAAGCATTCCAGCTTCTACTTTCATTTTTCTTCATAGTTGAGTAATCTTACACAAATGCAGATTGCTGCTTTCTGATATGTGATGCATGAATTGCTTCTTTCTGGCTGCCTTAAGAAGCCTCAGAGTGGATAAGAATCACAGTGACAGATATATGGAAGATCAATATCTCTAAGTCTGGAA
This sequence comes from Trichosurus vulpecula, assembly GCF_011100635.1. Taxonomy (NCBI): domain Eukaryota; kingdom Metazoa; phylum Chordata; class Mammalia; order Diprotodontia; family Phalangeridae; genus Trichosurus; species Trichosurus vulpecula. Next base: position 115,279,289 of record NC_050577.1, read on the forward strand.
ATAAGATTGCTAAGGGAAGAATTCAAGAGAATAAACACAAGGACTGACATAGAAAAATGCTGGAAAATCACAATGGGGCTTTGGATTCTCTGAGGAGCACAGTGACTTTGGCAAAAAATGAAAGCTGATTGTTCCTAACACACAGAACAAAATTTAAGTAGTATGAAACTGTAAGATTTTGGATTCTGACAAACCAAATTAGCAGCACTGAGGGACAGAACTTGACATAAGGGTTATTATATGGATATCTGTGATTCAATTCAATTCAATTGAATTCATGTCACAGAACTTCAGAGGCAGAAGGGTTCTCAGTGGCCATCTAGTCTAACCCATATCAATTCCAAATGGAATTCCAATCGTAGAGCTGGGTGGGAGTTGGGAGAGGATACATGAAACTGACATCAAGTGCTTGAGATTCTAATACAGAAGAGGAACCAGACCATTCTGTTTGCTCTCAGATGGCAGAACTAGGAACTAGGAACAAAGATGTAGACTTGAGATTGATGTTGGAAAAAGCTTCCAAATAATTAGGGCTAACCCAAAGCTGCATAAGAAGCTAATGGGAAGTTGGAAAGGGACTTAGAGTCATTTATCCCAACTCCCTCATTCTACAGATGAGGAAACCGAATCCCAGGGAGGTTAAACAATGCATCCAGGTTCAAACATGTCTCTCCACCCCCCACCCCCCCACCCATACACACAATATTCTCTCCAAGCTAAAAATCTCTAATTCCTTCAATTAATCCACATATGGTATAAACTTGTGGTCCTTAACCATCCTAGTTGCTTTTATTTACATCCTCTTCAGCTTATCAATACACTTCATAAACTGTGGTGTCCAGAGCTGACCACAACACTCCAGGGTGGTCTGACCATGGCTGAGTACAGTGGAACCATCACTTTCTTATTCCTGAGAGTTGGGCCACTCTTAGCACAGCCCAAGATTGAATTAGTTTTTTTTTTAATTTCTTATTACACTATTAACTAATTTTCCACTTGTAGTCCACTAAGACACCCGTATCAGTCCCACACAAACAGCTGTTCAACCACTTTCTCCAACCTTGAACTTGTGGAGTCTAAATTTTGATGGTAGCAGTGCATTTTAAGTATACAGAGAAACTTACCTCAATACCCTGCAGTATATATAGCTTATAGCCACAGCCTTGTTACACGGAACCATAAATAAGCTCCTGAAAGCAGGAGTTGCTTCTCCTTTCTATATAAATTCTACACCTTTTCCTGCTCTTGCCGCCCCCCCCCCCCCAAGTACCCCCAGAACCAGAACCTTATTGCTTGCTTCTCTAGGGGTTCTAGAAATATCCTGATTATTATTTTTTTCTTTTTGTGGGTACAGAAAGACCCATTTTCAATATCTCCTGGCTGGGCCTGAGGTCAGAGCCACTGCTTACAAAAGCATTCCTAGTAGACTCTAAAGTTCCCACAGTCCCAGGCATACATAGAATGACAGCCTCCCTATTTAGAAGTTGACTCATCCTTTCAAATGTCACTGGGCTCAGTTACATGTTGGAAGGGAAAGAAGGAAGATGGTGTTGAACTCTGAGTGGAATGTGTTGATGGAAATCTGCTCCTGCTTATAAAAGACAGAAATTGACTCTCCACCCTCTCCTTTTTCTCTTTGTGGCCTGTTATGGATAAGGTTTAAGAAGTCAGGAATTGACTCAACTATAGAAGGGTGGAGAGCTTGGAATATAGCTACAGGGCAGATGTATGAATGCAGAATGGTATCTGTAAACATCCCAAGCTTGGCCATTTTATTAGCATTACATGGAGGAAAATCTGAAGATGATCAAAGAGAGCTCTAAATGGGAGTGATTGAAGTCAATGGATGGAGTGTCCATGTTTCAACTTCAATTTTGATAAATATTTCTCAAATGGTTATTGTGCAGAGAACTGTACTGGTTCCTGGGGTAGATAGAAAGAAGACCGTATTTTCATATCTGGATACATGTTATATCCTCCTACCCCTTCAAATCTAGGTTTTTTTTTGAAGGGAAGGACTTTCCACTTTTTACCATGCCACTCAGCCTGGCACATAGGAAGCACTTAATAACTACTTGTTGCTTGTTCATTGCTTGCTTAACTGCTTCTTTTCTATCTCACACACTGTAGGCACTTTTGCTGTCTATTTCTTCCTGTAACTCCCTTAACCTCTCCTCTAAGAATTTGTATGCCTTACCACTTGGTGCATATATGTTAAGCAATGATATTGCTTCATTGTTTATGGTGCCTTTTAGCAGGATATAATGTCCTTCCTTATCTCTTTTAATTAGATCTATCTTTACTTTTGCTTTGTCTGAGATTAGGATTGCTACACCTGCTTTTTTTACTTTAGCTGAGGCACAATATATTTTACTCCAGCCTTTTACCTTAACCCTATGTGTATCCCCCTGTTTCAGATGTGTTTCTTGTAAACAGCATATTGTAGGATTATGGTTTTTAATCCATTCTGCTATCTGCTTCTGTTTTGCGAGAATGTTCATCCCCTGCACGTTCAGGGTTATGATTTCTATCTGTGTCTTTTTCTCCATCCTAATTCCCCCTGTTTATGCTTTTATTTCTCCCTTTCTCCTTCTCCTCCTCAACAAAGTTTTGCTTTTGACCACCGCTTTCCTCAGTTAACCCTCCCTCTTTATTCCCCTCCCTTGTCTTACCGTTACCCACTTGCTACTTCTCCTCTCCCTTCTGCCCACCCCCCTCCCTTTTTCCCCCCTTACCCTCCCACTTCCCGTAGGACAAGTTAGATTTCTAAACTTATCAGAGTATGTTATTCCCTTCTTGAACTAGATCAGATGACAGTAAAGCTCAAATACTGCTCTTCTCCCTCCCTTCTTTCCCTCTACTATAATATGTTTTTGTGCCACTTCCTTTGGTGTAATTTACCCTTTTCTACTACCTCCTTACCACTTCCCTCATAGCCCTCCCTTTATATCTCTTATTTATATTTTATATCTTTACATCAGTTAATTTATACAGGCATTCACAACTTATGTATATCCCTTTCATTTGTTATAATAGTTGTGCCATTCACAAGAATGACTTATATATGTATATGTATATATATATACACACATATATATATATACATATACATATACATAAAAACATACATAATATGATATAATCCCACATAAAGATGTAAACAACCTGCCCTTATTGGTTAATAAGGTTTGTGGGGTTTTTCCCCCTGGTTACCTTTTTATGTCTCTCTTGAGTTTTGTATTTGGAGATCAAATTTTCCATTGAGTTCTGGCCTTTTCATCAGGAAGGTCTGGAATTCCCTTATTTCATTGAATGTCCATCGCCTTGCCTGGAAAATTATGCTTAGTTTTGCTGTGTAGTTGATCCTTGGTTGTAGTCCCAGCTCCTTTGCCCTTCGGAATATCATATTCCAATTTCTCCTGTCTTTTAATGTGGAAGCTGAGAGATCCTGCGTGATCCTGACTGTAGTTCCACGATATTTGAATTGCTTCTTTTTGGCTGCTTGCAGTATTTTCTCCTTGAGTTTATAGCTCTGAAATTTGGCTATAATATTTCTTGGTGTTTTCAGTTTGGGATCTCTTTCAGGGGGTGATCGGTGAATTCTTTCAATGACTATTTTGCCCTCTGGTTCTAGGACCTCTGGGCAGTTGTCTTTGATAATTTCTTCGAAGATACTGTCAAGACTCCTTTTTTCATCGTGGATTTCCGGTAGACCAATAACTCTCAAATTGTCTCTCCTGGATCTATTTTCCAGGTCAGTTGTTTTGCCAATCAGATATTTCACATTTTTTTCTATTTTTTCATTCTTTACGTTTTGCTTTATTACTTCTTGGTGCCTCATAGATTCATTAGCTTCCACTTGCTCAAGTCTAATTTTTAATGAGTTAGTGTTTACATTTTGCTTTTGAGTCTCCTTTTCCAATTGGTTGATTTTGCCTCTTAGGGTGTGGTTTTTTTCTCTCTAGATTCTGAATCTCCATAGCCATTTTGCCAATCTTTTTTTCCATATTTTCTTTTAGCTCCCTAATTTGGTTTTTAAAATCCTCCTTTAACTCTTCC